>NW_006916644.1:3063-159860 GCF_000464535.1 Endocarpon pusillum Z07020
TATACTTTATAAGGAAGTTTTAAATCTGTTATAAAGTATAATTTAAGCTTAAGCAAGTTATTAAATATTCTGATTCTAATTTTGCTGCTAATAAAGATAATAGATAATTAGTATTTAGTTTTGTATTTAAGTTTATAAGCGGGCTAATTTTATAAGCTAGCTATAAGCAAAAATTAGTTATTACGTCTATAGCAAAAGCAGAATTAATAGTACTAGTCTCTGTAATAAAGTATATTATATAATTATCAAAATTCCTTATTAAAATTAGTTGTTTTAACTTTGTTAAAGTAAATAGTTAAACTATATTTATAAATAAGAATAACTAAGTAATAATTAAGATAATTAATAATAACTAAATTACTAAATAATTAAAGCATATTAATATTAGTTATTACTTTATATATAAATATAAAAGCATGTTTTAAGCAGAAAGGCTTAATAATAAATGTCTATAGATTACTATTTAGGTAACTAATACTCTTACTAAATTAATTAAATAAGCTTACTTTGCAAAGAAATGGCTTATTTTAATACAAGTTATTTATTCTAATTAGGAACAAAAAAGGCAAAGGTTTTTAAAGAATATAATAAATAATACTGTTGCCTAGGATATATTAATAAAAGAAAGCTTTAATATCTTTATAAGGTATTAAATCTACCTAATACTATTCTTATAAAATCTCTAATTAAGTATAAATATAACACTTATAATATAACAAAAGCTAAGAAAAACTAGAATTATAAGCTTATAGAGTAAGCAAAAGCACTCTTAGACCTGATCTCTACAGATATTTATAGCAAATTCTTAGTAGCAAAACATTAGGATAAAGAATACTTTCTTAAGATAATTAATAATTATACTTAATATAGTATTATCTTTATTAGTGTTACTTAAGTAAATGTTATTAAATAATTTTTTATATAGAAGAAAATTACAAAATTATAGATTAAGAGAAGGCTTAAGGCTATTTGTATTAATAATATAAAGGAACTTAATTTAAGAGTCTAGATATAAGTAAATAAATTAGATATAAAAGTATAACTTATAATACTATATATATTAAGCTAAAATAGAACTACTAAATAAGCTTTATAATTTACTTAATCTATTATATAATTAATGCTTATTTATACTTAACTTTTAAAAAATTATTAGAATCTTATAGTTCTAATAGCCTCTTTTGTTAAGAATAAGCTCTCTAATAGTCCTAATCTAGAAAAGAAAGATAATAGTAAGCTTAAATAATCCCCTGAGTAAGCTTAGTTCAAGAAAATTCCTTAGATTAATACCCTTTATGTCTTTAGCTTAAAGTATTTTATTTATATAGATAAGCCAGAAAATAAAGTAAGCTAACATAGAGAGGTAGGCATCTTCCTTAGCTATGCTAATACTACCTAATACTAGATAGAAATAGTCAAATCTAGTATATTAAAAAGAGTAGATGTAGCTTATGTCTTAATAAATAAAACTATATCTAGCGGTACTCTCCTCTCTAGCTTAACAAATAATAATAATCTAGATTTGTTAAAAGTAGGAGAAGGATTAGAAAAATCGCTAGATCTGTTTATTAAGAAGGATACAGAACTAGCAACCTTAAGCAGAGGATTCAGCTTAAGTAAGAGTATAAAGGATGTTCAGAAAGGTCTAAAACTATCTAGTAGTATAACTAAAAATATATAAAAGAATCCAAAACTGTCTAGTAGTTTAGAGACTCTTAATAAACCTTTATTATTTAATGCCTCTTAAGCTCTTAAGACATCTTTATAATTAGGTTTATACTTAAGCACAAAAGTAATAAGAGAATTAGACTTAGTAAGAGCTAACAACCCTACTAAAGACTAATTACTTAAAGAGGTAAATAAAATTAGTTATATATATATAGTTAAATTATTAGTTAAAGCAGAAACCTTTCTAAGAATTATTATTAAGATTCCTTTTGCTAGACTAAAGACTTTATAAGTTAAGAAATCTTCTTTTATTGCTATTACTCCTGCCTTAAAGGCATCTAAATATTATACTAAGGACAATATTAGTTCTAAGGATAATAAGAAAGCCTAGCTATCTTCAAAAGAAGCTAAAGCTAATATAAAGAATATTATTTCTGAGATTAATATAATTATAACAGAAATAACCTTTTAAGTAAAAGTAACAAAAGCTAATTAACTTTACAGAGTTAATAATTAAGTCTCTATTCTTATAAGCTATAATACTATTATTAATAATCCTGTTTATAAACAAAAGTAATAAGAAGTAATCTAGAAGGAACTTAATAGACTAATTAGTAATAATACTTAGTAAGAAAAGAAGCTTCTTAAGGATACTAATTAGGTTACTAGTAAGTAAGTCTTTACTATTAAATATAATATTAATAGTAGTATTAAATATTATAAGGCTAGACTTATTGCCTATAGATTTAATTAAATCTATAATTAAGATTTTAAGGAGATATTCGCTCTAATAATATGCATTAATTAATTAAGGATGCTTATAGCTATTATAATAGTAGAGACATAAAAGCTAAATAGATAAATATTAATAACACCTTTATTAAATCTAAGCTTTATAAGATAATTTATATATAAAGCTATCTCTTAGTATTCAGATTTAACCTGGCTTTACTTTATAGCTAATTTAGAGTCTTTATAGCCTTAAGTAGTTAGTATACAAATAATACCTTTAATATAATAAAGTCCTTAAGGACATAGAATTTAGAGTAACAAATACAGATTCTTATATCTTTATTTAAAAGGACAGCGCTATTATTAGGCTATATATAGATAACCTAATAATTCTAACTCTTAAAGGGCATCTTTAAATAATAATTAATATTAAGAATTAACTAGGTTTAATTTTTAAGATTAAAGAACTTAATATAATTAAACAAGTCCTTAATATCAGAATATAATATACCTGTAAAAAGCGTAAGATTTATTTAGATTAATAAGCTTATATTAAGAAGTTTCGAACAAGATGATATATAATGACGTCAGAGGAGCAAACTAGTAAACAAAACTAATTATAATACATCTTAGGAGACAAAAACTAAGGAGGTAGAGGGCAGAAATAGTGATAGCTATTAATATAGCAAATACAGAACTATAAGGTGCTTTAAAGATACTTTCTTTAGGAATGCAAAGGCGAATAGCAAGAAGGGTATTAGATAATAAATAATTAGTATCTAGTTTTATATTTAAGTTTATAGATAGGCTAATCTTATAAGCTAGCTATAAGCAAAAATTAATTACTATATTTATAGCAAAAGTAGAATTAATAGTACTAGTCTTTATAATAAAATATATTATATAATTATCAAAATTCCTTATCAAAATTAGTTGTTTTAACTTTATTAAAGTAAATAGTTAAATTATATTTATAAATAAGAATAATTAAGTAATAATTAAGATAATTAATAATAATTAAATTACTAAATAATTAATATATATTAATATTAGTTATTACTTTATATATAAATGCTTTAAGAACTAGAATATTAAGCTATAATACTATTAAATAAACAAAATAGTTACTAATAACTATATAAAAGATTTATTAAGAGATAAGTTTAATACTTACTTATAGCTACTTAGATTACAAGTCCTAAAGAATAATACTACTAATATTATTATTTAAATAGCACTATTATTATCAACTTAGATTAGACTTACAGCTTACTATATTCTATTACAACCAAGCTATATATTCAGAATCCACTAAACTTCGTTGTTGCCCTCTCCTTTGCTATTATAAAGCAATTCAGACCCTCTTCGCCATCTACAACTTCCTTAGCCTGATCTAACATCTTTCGTCATAGCCCTGTATATCTTGGTCCTGCTGCGTAGCAGGTCCTCTCTCTTGTTTTTGTTTATCAGTTCCCTTAATTGACGTACTATAGTGTCGCTACTTTTCTTTCTTTTACGGCTGGTCTGTAAGGTAAATAACAAAGGGCAGGGATATTCAGTAATAATACTTCTTCTTATTCTCCTAGCGTTACTGTCACCTGCAACTCGTAATCTGCTAGCTAGACGTCTGAGTAAGAGTGTTAAGCAACACAGCTTTAGCTGGTACGGCTGTATAGCTAACAACCTCCTTGCAGGGTAGCGCGAACTGCTGCAACTGCTAAGAGGATTTGGCCGTACATGTACAGCCAAATCCTAAAGCGGCTTAGCGCTACTCTGGCGTGTCATGTGCCCTGATTTCCTGTGCTATAGCACAGGAAATTCTATTTAGGTAGTTACTAAAAAATCTAGATAAGAGAATGTATAATACTACAGAATAAGAACTTCAACATAATAATTAGCCTGATGTAGTTACTTTAAGTTTTACTCTTATAATTTACTTTTAGTATTCTTAACGCTAAGGCTGAATCTAAGCCGCGGTAGATTTTGATGTTCTGAACGCTAAGACTGCATGGGTCTTCCATAATTTTGATGTTCCTAATGCCAAGGCTGCAGAATAACCTCACCGCTAAACGCGGGTACCTCTTAACACTAAGCCCTATAAGGAAGGACTCTTATGCCAGGGATATTCAGGGTCACAAGGGATAGCAGAAGATTAAGAAGAGGCAAATAAAACTATGAATAAAGTAATAATAAAAGAGCTACAAAAGAGTATTATTTAAGGGTATAGGCGTGGCTTATTATACACTTATTTTTATTAGCTTAGAGTCTATATCGCTCGGTATATACAGCTTTGCAAATTTAGTTATATATATAGCTAAATTTAAAGCTGACTTATCTCTAGTAATTAAATCTACTTAATTTATTGTATACTTGCTCTTAATACTGTTAAACGCTGCGTACAAGATATATAATGTTATTATAACGAGTATATTATGCCTAGTCTGAACTTTCTATAGTCTATTAATAAATATTTTAAGCTTGCTCCTTATAATATTAAGATATATAGAGTTATTAACGCTTATTTACGCTATATTATCTAGATTTACGTTAGTATCTCAGGGCATATAGCTATTAGCGTTCTTTATTAATATCTTAATATAATTAAAATATTAAATCAACACCCTTATTTTATATAATCTGACTATAGCAGCAAGACAGTTATTCTAGCTTAAGCGTATCATCTATTATAATAAGCAGTAGACCCTGATATAGCATTTAAAGACTGCTATATATACAAAGCTAGTATTACAAATTAGTGGATTAAGACTTAGTAGAATCAGCTTACTAAAGGACTACTTTTTCAATAGAGAGTAAGTTATAGAAGTATACTATTAGCAGTTACTATGTACTAACTCTGATATAGAACTACTTTAGAGTCCTTCTACAAAAAGGTAACTTTAATCCGACGGTTCTTAGCGATCAGATAGCTTTACTTGCTATTTATATACCAGTTCTTCGTACACAGATACAGAGTTTTGTACGAACTTAGAATATTTATTCGATTCATAAGTAACATAACCGTCCGAACGTCACGTCAGGCAAGCCTTTTATTCTATATCATTATCCTCCTCCTCATATTCAGAATCAGGGTCTCTCAATTGACTCTGAGACCTTGAGAGAGTTACAGAATAACGTATAAGAATAGAGTAAGCTATTTCAGATAGATCTATCTATCATTACTAATCCTTATTAGATATAGATAAGTTTCTGCCTTCTGAAACGTATTAATAGTGTCGAAATCAACTACAATCCCTTAGATTCAATCCTAATAAGCAAGTTTATGAAGATGACAAGTCAGCTCCTTATCAAGCATACTATCTCTGACTTCGTATGATGATCGATGAGCATTTGAGAGGCTATTGAGAGCCTCAATTAGCTCTATCAGAGAAGCCAACCGGAGCATTTAGCTGGCGTCCTCAGCAAGCTACAATGGAAGGGATTAAGGGGGTTCAATTGACGGGTGAGGGCCCTGATGTAGAGGAGAATTAACGCCCTGATCCTTATGACCAGCGCATAGTCTTAAGAACAGCTATCTAGAGTCCTAAATAGGTAATTGGATAGGTCTACTGGTTCTAGGAGACGATTTCTGCACTGATATCACGCAGCAAGCGAGCGTGCGGAATCCCTCATACGATTTTGGTGGCCTATTCCCAGGCCCTGCTGCGGAGCTGAAAATTTCGAAAATTTTCAATTGGCCGTATGGTACTAATGGTCCGCCGTAGGTAGCCCCCGCCTTTGATGTTTTTCCAGCTCCTCATTTTATTTAACTTTGGACCAAAGGGCCGAGGCCCGGTGGGACAAGTGGTGTAACTCTCGACATGATATTCGATGACATAGTAGCTGATATGGACCTTAGTGTGATCTATCTGCTCTAATTCTCATTTATTTCGTCAGTTTGTGCTGTGTCAAGAGCGACACCAATTGTTTCGATGGCCTCGGGCTCAGATGGCCACAAACTCTACCACCACTGCAGGCCTTGGGCTTCATTGTTTCAACTTGGAATCTCATATGACACTTCCCGCTTCACCTCACAGCATATTAGACTTGAATCTGCATAAACCATTTGCAAATTCCAGATTCTGATTGTTGTAAACAAAGCCAAAACTTTCCAGTAAGAGTAAGTTCAAGACCATGTGTGCTCTCAAACACGATACGTATCCGATGTCGTGTTTCACTGGTAGACTGAAAATATCAGACAGTGGTGAATCTGATCCGAGCAGATCAGGTCCATTCATCTTCTAAAAGGAAATAATAATCTCGACTATTATCTTGTCTGAGTCAAAACTACAATAACTACTCGTGTGGGTTTGATCTTTTCTTAACACAAGCCATTCACATCAAGAAGGCCTCTGCAATCAATAACTATCAGCATATCACTTGGGTTTTCCGTGCTTCAAGCCGTAAACTACGTCTAGAACCAGTGCACTCTCTTATCTGGTCATCTTGGCCCTCACCGCCTACTCCCCTTCTAAAGCATTATAAACCGCAGAGACCAGACTTAAGCAGCTACTATGTCTCTTAGACCTCTGCGGGGACCGTCTAAAGGTCTTAACAAACCTAAACCCAGGTCACTATCAAAAGACCTAAGGGTCCTTACTTTGGCAGTCACACAAGTCGAAGCAAAATCTAGCAGCAGCAGCGAGGACGACGGACAGGCAACAAGAGCACATCAGTCTCTTTCCACCCCCCCGACGGAAAATGGTGGACCTAGCGGAGTGCTTGCTGTTGATGCTGGACCCAGCAGAACGCCTGTTGATGATCTTCAATCCTCTGCAGACTTCCTCTCCGATCCGTTCAACGGCTTGATCATAGACCAATCCCTTACCTCCGTGGAACAACTACCAGACTGGGCACATCCTGTACCAAGATGGGATGCAGTTCGCCGCCGAACCGTATCACGACGACCACCATCAAACCGCTCTTCTACCGCTACTTCCCAGCCTTCCTCCAAAGTCTCGGACAATATGTTATGGATTATGTACCCTCCCCGTCCACGCAGTCTCACCCACCAAGGTCCGATCCTACGCAGAATCACCATTCCCGAGCATCTCAGCGGCAGCACACCGATAGAGAGAAATAAACGCATCAGACATGTAGAACAGTTGGCGGATCGTGTCCGGGAGATACGTTTGGGGGGCAGGGCGCCCCAGGCAACGCGAACCACTGGTCTGCTTGAAATCAAGCTGGTAGCGTGGGCTTCGCAAGCGGATAATGTGAATGCGCTGATGCCAGAGCTTGCTTCGACGACCGTGTGGGTGAACCCTTTTCGCTTGCTTAACGATGTCTTCTATGACGCTTGGGTGAAGTTGTTTATGCAGATTTATGTGCTGGGCGATCCACGTTAAGTTGGGTCTTCTTGCCATCTTGGGTGGGTTGTGATATGGACTTGCTGTCATTGTGAATTATGAGTTATAGAGGTGTTGTTATGACAGGCCTGGGAGACAAGTTTGAGAGTCGCTGTACTGCTCTACTCGCGAGTACACAGATATTTGACATGGAAGGCTGTCAGTTTGACATGTCTTCCGATGACTACATCGATAAGTGGCTGCTATCTAATGGCAAGGGAGTTGTGATGCAGATGATATTCCTGACGAGTGCCTTGGTAAGGTTGATCCTTCATTGAATATTTTCCCGTTTCTCGTTTGGACTTCTCTTCAACAAAACCCCCTTCCTCGCTCCACCCGGCTGAGCACCTAGACATTTTCTTTAAAGCTGATGAATAATGGAACACCAAATCCGCGATGCCCGACTTATAAAATCGAGGAGCAAGTGGTTATACCACCAAAACACCTATACAGAATAGCACTTGACATGAATACGGTGATGTTTGGGACGGTCTGGAAAGCTCTGCATTGGAGTTTGGCCCGATGGCCCGAGCAACCGCCAAAGCAAGACTCTTCTCGGAGCCATGTAAAGTCTACCGTCCTTCATGGAGGCGAGTCCAACGCTGATGAGGCTGTCATCCATTGCGGGAGAAGGAAATCAGATGGGAAAGGTCCCGAGTCAAATAGGTTGCATCGAGGATTTCCAGGCCTTTTCAATGATTTTGCATTAGCTGAGGCATTCTCCATCTGCTTCAATGGGATGTGTTGCGGTTGGATAATTCCAGGCGCTTTTTGTATCCGCCAATTTCGTCAGTCGGATGGTTACTGAGAAGACAGATTTGGCCGCTGCATATCTGTTGCTTGTTTTCGGTTGCTCCTATAACTGTCTGGAGTGAGTTCGTGAACAGCATCCGTTAGTTCTTGCCAGTGGGACGGCACCTGGTTCCGAGAGAAACGCTGCCGTATGACACTGGAGACGTGCGAATAACTTCCCGTTGGCATCTCGAGCGCAGCGTTTCAGTCTCTGCAACGAGCTTCATTCTTTTGTCGCCTCAGGACTAAGGAGGAGAAAGCAAAGACTGACGACCACTGCAGGCTATTGCCAATCAACCATGTACTGGTGTTGCCCTTCAAGAGCCAGCATCACGACTGGATTTATTTGCATATTCTCTTGCGAACATGCACAAACATGCTCTTACCTTCTGCTTGCATTTTCTCAGTTGGCTATCCCTCCCAACGGTAAAAGCGTTCCGTTACATAGCTTGCGCAACTCTCTTATTTCCATCACGTGATTATCGTAACTATGTTATTCCAAGGGTAACCTCGAATGCTCTATTTCGCGATCCAAACTGTGCATTCGTCAGAACTGCTCTAGGTGGGTTATGGCGGAGCTAGAAGGTCTCCGCAATCTGGCACCACCATGGCTTTCCGGCGAAAGAGTGACTCCAAGACCCTACAGTCGATCAGGTCCAATTGCGTATCCGGCTTCTCGGAACCGAAAGATCTGTTTTCAAGTGACTTAGCCTGACGATCCTGAATATCAAGCAAAGATCCTCAAGACTAGAGTAGATTAAAATCAAATAGATATCTAGGTTCATGAAGACGTTCACGTCGCAGTCGAGTCGTCGTGAAGCCGTAATGCCTTGAAGCTAGTATCGTGATCTTAACGGTTATTTCTCTTCAGCCACTAACGTGGAGACATCGCCGTACCTAATCTTTCACAAGACATATCCTCATTTCCCAAGCCATCATATACATCAGAGATACGGGTACTGAGCCTGATATTTTGCACATTGCCTTCTTGTAGACCGACAAAGCCTATTGCATCGAGCCGATCAATCTCCCTCGACAGCTCTTTGTCGCTGTAGCCACATGTGTCTGGTCCCAGCTCTTCCTGAATGGCCTCTGCAACGTCAAGAATATCACGATATACTCCTGGTCGTCTGCCCATTTGCCACAAAAAGTCGTGGTTCATTGCATCAACATACATGCCAAACATTCCCGATATCCAGATCAATGTTGAAGGTAGCAGAATCCAGATCCACCCTACCGAGAAACCCCATCGATATTTTGAGCCCTGCATGCAAACGATGGGAGGTTGCTTCCAGACGGAGGTCGAATTGTCGATCAGATCAAGGTAAGTGAAGTTTTGACCAGAGAGTGTGTGTACAGATATGTCAGACTTGTTGGGATAAACCGAGACATCGTAAGAATATAGTTCTTTGTAAGCGCCATCGAACCATCGTACTCCCCTTAAAGAAGCAAAACCCCCATCTGCCAAGCTGACTGCAGCTTCCTGTGTTGTGACATATCCAGTCACCAGATCCAGAATGGTGGAAAGGGTGAGGACGTACGCCGCCGCAAAACAGAACCAAACGAGTATGGCTCGCTCGCGTGCCGTGCGACTCACTGCAAGACCACGAACGTATTTCCACAATGTTAGGAAATCTGTTGGATAGAATGCTGTGGCTGTATACAGTCTGAACGACACTCTTGACCGTTCTGTAATCCGCAACAATGCCATGGCAAAGACCTTGTAGCAGATCCACGCGGCCAACGCTTGCGAGGTTTTTCCAACTAGCAGGTTCCAGGCCGCATCGAGGTACTTCGCCTGCAGGTAAGTGAAGGAGCCAAAAGCTATATTAACCTCGAAAATCCCCATCCATGACCAGTCTGCAAAGCATGGTTCGAGGAGACTAGCACCAATTACATTTTGTCTTCTTTGGAATGTACCGTAACACGACACAAGCACAAAATATGCCAAGAGCGGCGTGCAGAGAATTGCGAGTATCGTCCAGAGCGTGGTAACTCCAGAGCCTCGAGCCCAGAATCGAGTCTCTTGCTTCAGAGTTTTTGGTGGCAGAGGGTGTAAAGAACTAGAGACGAGTCGCATTTCTCTTGACGGTGTAGCCTCTTCCGTGTCTGACATGAGGTCAATGGGCATGAATTTAGCATCCGAAGTCGATGTTGTGATGCTGTCGATGGAGTCGTATTTGAAAGATGAAGACGGAAAAAGATAACACGACTGTTATAGTTCTGCAGTCCTTTCGAGCATCCGGCCGAAGGGTAAGGCAGTTTTATTCTCTGTGGCTCTGGTCCTAGGAAGCAGCGAGATACAGTATCATTTTGGGGCCAGGGGATGCAATGCATCGTTCATATTTAAGAAGTATAAGCCCCCTTATGCAGTAGAAGGTATGAATGCGTGTAACCATCTGAGCCTGAGCATCTTCATAAAACAGTCACACAGAACCTACATTGAGCATACATATCAGGTGAGAATAAAACATCCTTGACTGTTAAAGAAGGTTGCTCTGTTGCATTTTGGGTTCGTGTTGGATCAAGATGCGATGCCTAGAAGTCGTGTCACCCTTAGAGATTTCAGACGGAAATGTGACATTCCTACTGAGCCTTGTTACACCTGTTCATAAGATCTGTGTATTTTCCAGTGCATGCTCATCACAATATTGAGACCTTAACATTTCGCCCAGCTTGTTAAGGTGGAAAGAAACAACTTGAAACTAGGTAGTTACGGGTTGTGGTTTGAAGTTGCGCCAAGCATGATGAATATTCTTCCACGCACCAATCAATTTGAATCACTACAGGTAGTAATATAGTAGTACTTGTGGCGCTCACAACCTCAGGCTTCTGTTCCTTTAATCAGGCTGCCACTTGGTAGATATCTGCTTGACGCTTGAACAACATATGGATCATATGTGATTCTTGTCCTGCTGGGTTATGTGTCAGCTACAGTGTGTTTTAGCCGTTAGCTTTCAGTGAATTGCAGTGAACCACCAAACGAACGCCTACCAAATAAACCCCTACCAAACAAATGCCTACCAAACAAACGCCCACTAAACAAACGCCGGCTTCATTCAGAACACTGATTCAGCAAAATAGAAATGGCAACGTTCAATAGGTGGACTTGGCCACCAGACCACCGGCATGAGTCGCTTGTGCAGCTTCACAGTCCTGTCGTCAACCTGCAGGTCACTAATACTATCATGTCTACACCGGCAGCCGTCCGCTGACTAAGCATTAGATTCTAAATCGAACGCGTCGTGCTCCACCTAATTATAATGTGTCGCTGCTTATGTGCTTGCCTCCTGAGCTCCACCGATTGCTCTTCGACTACTTGGACGACTATGACCGCGTCTGCTTGCTTCTCACCTGCAAATATTTCGCTCGAGCGAGCTCGACCATAAATGAGGACAAACACTACATCCCTATTGGCCCAAAGCTGCTGCGCATCAATCAAGGATTCAGCAACCGGATGCCCAAGCGGCTCAGTCTGTGCATCAAATGTGGAGTAATGCGGCCCAAAGATACCACCTACTGGGAACCCCATCGCTGTGGCTGGGACTGGCGCAAGCTGATCCCAACCAAAGACCATCGAAACTTTGCTGACAAGGTTCACGCGTGGAGCCGTGGTTGGAGCACCAAATGTCCTAGATGCTTTGGTACGTTCCAAGCCCAAGGGAATTTGAAGATCGGCGAACTACCGTGTTACGGTAACACTATTAGAAAGCCAGCAATTGGAGGTCCTGAGTACTGAGTCTGCCATACCTCAGACAACTACATCATGTGCAGTGGGCTTTTGACAAGCTTGGCGATGGCCACTCATTCAAAGTGCTCACCTGTGTTGGTCACCAGTCGATCTGCACCCCAACGGTGATTCTCGATTTGCAGTTGCAGGGTATGATCAGCCAGCAGGCTATGAAGGTCGTTTCAAAGGATAGCTGCGAGAAACCCATCCATGGTCTCAGTGTGATTCAGGCTCAGAGAAGATGGAAGACGTTTTCAAGGAATTCGACTTTCAAGTAGTCTCTCTGGAGGAGTGGGAATGGTGCTCAGTGGGATCTATTGCTCAAGACCATACCAAGCGAAGGAGTGCACATGGGTTCTTCCTAGCACAAGCCTTTCACCAGAAAGCACGATTTGCTATGGTGTAGTCAAATACACCTTCTTCGTCCGTCAGTTGCAGTTGTCTAAACATGTCCAGCTTCGTGATTACTATTTCCAGGCCCGATCTCCTTCACTCCGCTATACGTATTCCACTATAATGCCAGGTCCTCCTTGCCAATGCAATCCCGTGCTTCTCCTCCCTCATCCACGTCTCAATCGTCTCTCCCTTCCCTCTTCAAGACCTCTTAGCCCTCTCATCCTGCCAGATCAAGTCCTCTTCCCGCCATAGCCATGAGCAACCGTTCACCTGCTCGAGTGACTGCCTCATAATTCTTCTATTCCATAGTGGGAGGCAGCCTCGTTAGTGCAGGTGGAATGCACAGACAGATACCAACAGACTGCGCTCTGGCCTCCACCACGGACTTTCCTAGGACTTTCCTAGATCGCCAACGCGAATAATGCCGTTCACCCTGGGGATCTTAAGATACTAAATGGAGCCATAAGCTTGGTTAGTTAGAGAGGCAATAGATACGACTGACAAGAACCGCTTGTCAATACCTATTTCTCTCCGTGTTGATTTCTGTTTCATCCCCAGAATAGGAGGGGAGCGGTTTTCAGAGAGGCCCTCTTCCTGCTACTTACTGCTTACTAGTAGTAAGTGGTAAGTGTCCAAGAAAATGAGCTTGGGCATTACTTCTGAATGAAGGAAAGGACATTTTTCAGCTCGTCCGAATAGGTTGTACAGTACCACGTCAAAAGTATTGGATCGACGCGCACTTTTTTTCCAACACGCGTTTTTTACTACCTTTTTCAACCAACCACCATGAATCAACGCAGGGCTTTGGCGCCTCTAGAAATCAATAGGAGCTATGGCAAGGAGCTATCTCCATTTCAACGCGGTTAGATTTCAGCTTATAAGGCTGTGGGGCTGTCAAATGCAGAAATTAGCGAAAAAGTTACTTGCGGCAAATCCACTATTTTCAACACCCTTATACGAAATCCACTCTGTAACGAAGGCAATAGCTTGCCGCAGTCTGGTAGACCCCTTATATTAAATCGTGTTCAAAAACGAAATATTTTACGCATTATTCAAGCTAATCTAAGAATTACCTATACAGCTCTTCGACTTGCCCTTGGGGTACCTATTTCAAAAAGCATCCTTTATCGAATACTCAAAGACAAGGGCATTACTAATTAGCTTGCTAAAAAAAAAGACCTCTTTTAACTCCTAAAGTAGTCGCTAAACACCTTGCTTAGTATTTAAAACGAAAAAATTAGACATGAGATAACTAGCGCAAGATCATATTTAGTGATGAATGTTCTACTCCTGCCGTACCTCAATTCACACGGTACAAAGTCCTCCAAGAGACAATCTTGCAAGTCACAGCACAATGAGCTTTGACTCATGAAAGCACATAGCACAATGACAGACCCTTCACAGTTGCTGGAATTGGATTGATCATGTAGATCAGTGTCCAGCTGGCTTTGTATCTCAAACGCTGATGGTTTTAAAGACACCAAAGCCATTGCCACCCGTCACCATCAATGACCCAGGCATTTGCGGATGCCAGTGGATCTCTTTACCGTCCTCCACGTGATGGATGAAAAGCAACTGCGGAGGCACTTTTTCGTCACCTTCCCCAAGTCCCAAACCGGACTCTTTACTGTACTCCTCATCATCAAGTTCAACAGACAGATCCCACAGTGTGGCAGTGTTGTCAGCACAGGCCAACGCTACCACAGAGTTGTCTGTTGGGTGCCATTCAATTGATGTGATGGGCTTTTTGTGGAACCTGAAATCTGCAATTGGGCTGGGACGAAGTTGATCACCACTTGCCTGACCTTGTTGAGGCTTCATTCCAATAAATACCGGGCGTACAGTAGTAATTTGTATGGGAAGAGTGGAAAATGTTGGTGGGGTGAAAATGCGGGGTCGGTCCAATACTTTTGACCTAGTACTGTAGCGTTGTGATTTAACAAAAATCTGCATCTGTTGTCTGCCATCGTTCCTTACGAGCAACTATTTATCTGAATGCCTACGTCACTTTGGAAGAAAGAAGCACTCATGCACGATCCATAGCTTCGAGATATAATTGATTGTGTTGAGCTGTGGCACTGCTTCAAGTTATGGCCTTATGATTTGCTATTGTGCACGGCTAGCAGTAGATAAGCAGAGCTTTGGTGGCTCCATCCGCCATCTCCCCATAGCCAATAGAGAAGTGATGGGCTCTTTTCGTTGAATAGGTATGCCCCTGAGCGGATCACGCCGCTTCCCCAACACCATGTCCTGCAGCGTATGCTGCGTTCGGATTTGGACCTGAGCCCAGTCCTCCCAACATCCTGTGCTCCCGCTGAGCTGGGCCCGCACCCATACCGTGATTCATACCCGTCATTGGTTCCGGCTCACCCATACCCATTCCTTGACTCAATCCGATACCTTAACCACCATCCATCCCCATCCCTTGCCCATGACTATGCCCATAGCGGTCTCTACCGAAGCCCTGCCGGCGTCGTGGCCTTCCAGACGCCCAGTTTCCCCTACTAGCACTGTACGCGAACTCCCGCCAGAATGATCTATGACCCGGCTCCATCACTCCAGTCCTTGGGTTCAGCCGAGGGGCAGGTCGACTATTCTGCTTCCAAGTTCTCAGGTATCCGAACGTCAGAGGCTGGGATGGCTCGGCGTTCGGAATAGGTTGATGGCTGATATCGACTCCTGCTTGACCATGAGGGTGATTGGAGTGATGCTTACGTTTGGATTGCCCATGGTAGCACGGTTTGCCCGGTTTGTCCTTAAGCACGGGACGGCCGCTTGCGAGATACCAGAGGCCGGGAGGGACAGGGGCGGTGTCAGCAGGTTTGCGAGAGGGGCGGATGCGCGGTCGAGGAGATTCGTAGATCCTGGAGGCAGGAAGACAGCCGCCGCGGAGGGATAAGTCGACTTCAGGGGATTTTTCAGATGAAAGACTAGATGGTTCTGGTAGATGAGATCGCGATTGACCCGATGGATGGTAGGCGTAAGTGGACGCAGGATATTCTGAAGACGGAATCTCTACACGGAGACGGGGAAGCCCATAACTCTCGGGGTCGCGGAAGCGTTTGCTTTGTGTTACCCTCCAATTTGGATAGGAGGACCCTCGACTTAATAGAAAGGGGCGCAATGAGTCCGTTTCTGACCAAAGTGACGTAGTAACACTACGCTGATTGTGGTTCAAAATCGCCTCTTCTATGTTCTCGGCTAGTGAGGGACCAAAAGACTCAGTGACGGAGAGCCTTCTAGGCTTTGGCGGTACGACTGGACACAAATCTTCCTCCAGACGTCTCATTGGGGCAAACGGTGTTTGCGGCTGACCTAGTAGATGCGAATGATTGAAGTGACGAGGCTCAACGCTGCTTGCAAATCTCCTAGGATCAAAAGGTGGACTGATGTCGATAGGTTTCTTTTCCGCTTCGGGGCTGGCCGAGGTTTTAGAAGCTATAGAATTTAACCAGACAAGTGGTCTGATGAGCTTTTTGAAAAAAATCCTTGCTGAATGTTCGCCAGCCTTCTCACCTTGGCGACAAGCCTCTTGTGAATTCGTGTTCTGGAAAGGCTCCTGGCGATAGAAGCGATTTGCCAGCTGGTAATGCTCGATTGTGCCATCTTCGACAGATTCGGTACCATGCGACTCATCTGCTTCTGAAAAGCCCAGTCTGAGTGGAACGACCCGGCCTATTGTGCAATCCAGACCGTGATCATTACCGGTGTCATATATATGCGTAGGGGGCAGTTCTAACGCTTCTTTCAAAGTATATTGGCGGTTTAGATCATCAGAGTCCGGACGATGACGAAGATGTCGATGCGTGTAAGCGAGCGAGCTTGAACGGGGTGGTCGAGAAGCGAGCTCAAAAAACCCTGGCGCCTCATAAGAGGGAGACCTAGCCTGGGAACTCGATGGTATTGGGGTATGTGTCTTTTCAGCAAGGAGTGTGCTGGCATGGGTCGGATTTGGTATTTCTGGATAGAGGTCAAACGAGCCTGGAAGCTCGTTAGACTTTTCTGATGGATAGCTTCCTTTATGAGCAGCTTCCACTCTGGAAGGAAGGCTGGATGCTGTGTCTATGAAGAATGGTGAATTCCACGATGTTCGAGCACTGTTAATGGCTATTGACGAATTTCCAGCTGCTTCTTTGGCGGGTAGAAACGGCCAGCTGTGGGATTTAGCTCTGAGGATAACATTTCCCAGGTCTTCGATATACCTTCTCTGCTCCTTCTGGCACGGGAAGGTAGAAGTGTGCGACTGGTAGCCATAAAGATTCTCCATTTCATCTCACAGGGTTGATTTTCTGCTGGAGGACAGTGTGAAAGAGTCATGGAGGAAGCAACCTCACATATGGTCAGTCAGTGCTAACGGTAGCTCCTTAAAGAGTGGTTTGTAGGAGGACCAGATTGCCAGATAGAAGGCTCTTGCATCTTTGCAAGAAGTCCGAGGCGCATAGAAGGATCTCCACACCTTATGTGACTCCTGCCGTACCTCAATTCACACGGTACAAAGTCCTCCAAGAGACAATCTTGCAAGTCACAGCACAATGAGCTTTGACTCATGAAAGCACATAGCACAATGACAGACCCTTCACAGTTGCTGGAATTGGATTGATCATGTAGATCAGTGTCCAGCTGGCTTTGTATCTCAAACGCTGATGGTTTTAAAGACACCAAAGCCATTGCCACCCGTCACCATCAATGACCCAGGCATTTGCGGATGCCAGTGGATCTCTTTACCGTCCTCCACGTGATGGATGAAAAGCAACTGCGGAGGCACTTTTTCGTCACCTTCCCCAAGTCCCAAACCGGACTCTTTACTGTACTCCTCATCATCAAGTTCAACAGACAGATCCCACAGTGTGGCAGTGTTGTCAGCACAGGCCAACGCTACCACAGAGTTGTCTGTTGGGTGCCATTCAATTGATGTGATGGGCTTTTTGTGGAACCTGAAATCTGCAATTGGGCTGGGACGAAGTTGATCACCACTTGCCTGACCTTGTTGAGGCTTCCATTGTCGCAGGTCCCATACTGCCCATTCGCCATCATCTGCTCCTGTTGCCAGAAGATACGTTTCAGATCTTGACCAGGACATCACATTAACATCCGTGTCACTAATCTTGACGTCGACGGCTGATTTTCGAGATTTCGAACGAACGTCCCATACCTTCACACTTCCATCACTAGATGCCGATGCAAACACATTCTTTTCGCTCGGCGACCATTGAATCTCTTCTATCGAACCTCCATGACCGACAAATGCTCTATTGTCCGTCACCCATCCACCTCCTTCCGTACGTTGAGTGCTAAATATAGCACCGTTACCATCACCAGTTAACAGGCGACCAAGTGGATGGTGCGAAGCAGGAGACCAGTCGATGGCATATCCTTCGGTCTTGTGCATTCGCAGCGTGGAAAGCGGTTTAGAAGCAGCAGGCTGAACAATATTGCCTGGGCTTGAGAGAGACTGTAGGTGTGGTGTCACGTCATGGATTAACACCTGAGCATTCTCCAGTGAGGTCGCTGTTATTGTTGCCGGAAACTGGGAGGGATCGGACAGCGTCTGGGAAGGTGGTTGAAAAGCGCGGGTTCGATTTGTCGTACTAGGCAAGGGTATTGATTTTGATTCGAGAATTGGTTCTGCTGAGGTCGGTTCGTCATTTTCGGACTCAGAGTCCGACTCAGAATCTGTCTCGTTCCCTCTGTCCATTCTTGAGAGGCTACTCAGCTTTAATATCATCAACTCGTTCTCCCGTGATCGCCCGCTTTCTGCTTGAGTCCCACCCACTGCAAAAACAGTTCGAGGATAGTGCTTGCGATTGTTGCCAAGGTTGTCGCGAATGATATCGAATGAGAGGCATGGCCAAGGAGTTGAAAGTGCGTGGAGCATCTCATATGTAGTGGTGTCAGGAGTCAGAGACTGACCCGGTTGAAGAGCTGATCGGCCAGGTATGAAGGTTTGCTCCGAGGAATCAATATCCATGGCATCTGGCTATGTCAGGCCCTGCTCGTCCTGGATATGTAGAGGCATGTACCTCAACTCATCAACGTACCCTTTGCTTCTCCTCTCTCTCTTTCAGCATCCGGCCTACCGTCGACGCCGGCCTCCATGATCTCATCCTCACTTTCAAACTCGTCTTCAAATTCATCCTCAAATTCCAGGGTCTCGTTCCCATTTACGGTAGTGGACGGGCGTTGGCCTGCCTTTAGAGCAAGCTGTTCTTCTTCTTCTTCAGCTGCTCGCTTCGCCATGAGAGCGATGACCTCAAATTACAGTCGGAGGATTCTGCTTTATGGTACCTGTCATAATCGATTAGGGTTTTGTTAATTCTTTTACTGACGGAGCGATTGGAGCTAGCCTGGGTGGGTCAAAAGGGAAAGCTTAACTGGTCCACCCCCTGATTGTGCCTGAGTGCGGGGCCTTCCCAGCTTTGTGTGTTTGGGACCGGGGGTTAGACTTGATATCAACAATCGAATTGTTCCACTCCTCGAGTACTGCGTGACATTCTGCTGTTCTGAATTGCGGGCGTTGTTTCTGCTGATCTAGGGCTGTCTGTACAGCGTTGCTCCCTCCTCACGTGTCTAGATCTGCTGCGGAGGTCCTTGACGCGCCGAGTGGGCCCTTTGATCTCTTCTAGACTTTGCCGACTTCCACCTCAAGAAATTGAAAGTCAATTCGTCCCGTCAGAAAATCATCCAGGTCCCACGTCGATTGCAAAGCTCTCCAAAGTTCCCCTCCTTTATAGCAAATCAGTCCCAGCGATCTTCTTATTTTGCGCCGGAACAAACTACCTGCGCCCTGTCTAAGCGCAATTGAGATTGAATAGACAGACCTTGCAGCCTTCATCCAACATCAAGATGGATTTCTCAAACTCCCAGGATTCCACCACTGATTCAGCATACAGTCCTCAGATCCTCAACGAGGTTGACACAAATGTGGGCGGCGCAGAAGAACCCATAGGTACATATTCTCAGCATTCAGTGCAAAGAAATGCAGCCAGCTTATAAATCCATAGACTATTCTCAGCCCAATCAATCACTATCACCGCCTCTCGATACTGCCTCAGAATCCAAAACGAACTCTCCTAATCCTACATACCATCAGCAACCATCTCCCAGGCCAGGTTCTGGATTGGCTGGACAGCAAGGGCAATACCAGGACCAGAATCGACCACCACAGCAGCAGCAGAACAAAAGCAGTGTCGTGATCAAAGTTGGAATGGTTGGAGATGCACAGATTGGCAAAACGAGTCTGATGGTAAAATACGTGGAAGGAAGCTGGGATGAAGATTACATTCAGACGCTTGGTTCGTACGCTCGTCAGTTGTTCATCTCAATAGGCTGACTTATGCAGGTGTCAACTTTATGGAGAAAACCATCTCGATCCGGAATACCGAGATCACCTTCTCTATCTGGGATCTTGGTGGACAGAGGGAATTCGTCAATATGTTACCACTGGTTTGCAATGATGCGGTTGCTATACTATTCATGTTCGATTTGACACGAAAGAGCACACTGAACAGTATCAAAGAATGGTATCGGCAAGGGAGAGGATTCAACAAGACTGCCATTCCCTTTCTCATCGGCACCAAATACGACCATTTCGTCAGCTTTCCCAAGGAAGACCAAGAGGAGATCAGCACTCAAGTTAGCACTCCCTACCGCCAGCCATCACCGAATATGACTAGCTAACCTTTGACCAGGCACGACGGTTTGCGAAAGCCATGAGAGCAAGTCTGATATTCAGCAGCACTAGCCACAGCATCAATGTTCAGAAGGTCAGAAGACCAGCTTGTTTGATCCTTTCTCTTCGCCTACTGACCAGCTCAGATCTTCAAGATCGTACTATCCAAGGCATTTGACCTGAAATGCACCATCCCCGAAATCGAAAATGTAGGCGAGCCACTCCTTCTGTATCAGACCGTTGTATGATATCAAGATGTCATCATGATGTATGCTCACGAACGATACGAACATCGAAGGATGAGCCAGGATGGGTAAAAGCAATGGAATCGTCCGTGCACGAGGGAACTTTACGTTTAGCAAGGAGCTTCGGGCATTGGTGGCGTGATTGGTCATGTTTGATGGTTGTTGCTGTGGGAAGCCGAACCGTCATGGTGACACACTGTTCAGGAGCGTTCTCGAAGACAGAAGAGTTAGAAAGACACTTTCAGAATTCATGAAGAGCCTCCGAAATATGTATAGCAACCAGGGTAGTGATACAATGCAAGGCCTTCTGGTTGAAGGGTTCTGGTCCTTGAGTGGATGAGCACTTCTGTCATTGCGCTCGCGGGATTCTCGCACGGGCGTGGGGTCACTTCAAAGCTCTTCTTCCTCCAGAGAATCGACAAAAGAATGACTGACTCCCAGTAACTACTTCAGTAACTGCTCGATCAGGTTTCTCTACCGATCATCCGGGCATTCGACAAGTGATAAGCGGGCCAATTTTCATGGTAGATTAAATCTGCAGATATTTATAGGAGCGACTGAAGATGGAGTGTAGCAATTTCTCTCTTGCCCGGTTGCTTTGGGCGCAATCCAAGCACCGAGTCCATGGCACAGGGTATCGGTTCTTCCCGATCGGCGCGATCCTAACCTATGCTGTCTCGGGAGCCTTTGCCAGCACCAGAACGTTCAGAAGCCCGCGCTGCGGGGAATGACAATACATCGTGTTTGTTGACCTGTTGTTCTTTTGCATTGATTCGCATGAGAATACTGAAGAAATGTGATGAAGGTCTTTCTTATGTGGGGTCTCTTGCACTCACCACACCTGAGATGCGGACGCGTGAGTGATGTATTGCAGAGTTCTCACCAAGTGCTGAATTAAGGTCGAGGAGGAGATGCTACGGGCCCCTACCGAGTAGTCTTTAAGCAATAGCAGTAAACCCAGGCCTTGGGGTTGGTTACTACGTAGTACGTAAAGCTGAGTTAGTTTAATTACTGGTACAGAAAAGGGACACATCAACCACTCCGCCAAAAGGACAGCGCCGATGGGTTTCGAACCACACTTAATTGATGTACCCCTCACTGACTGCTGATCTCCCGTAAGCCCTCCGGCCCTTGGCAACGCCCCGACAGCACTGCATTGGCCGCTCTCCAAACCTCCGCAGTCAGGCAAACTCAATACATTGGATCTCACTCGCTCGATCCAATCTGTACAGTACTCTTCTATGCGCTGAATATGGTGCTGGCCTTCTTAATCTTGGCCAGCCTCACGTCTACACCGTTGGAGGGTTGGGCCATTGGCAGCCCAGAGGCGCAGCCGGAAACGCCTCTGTGATCTTGGTCGGATCCTAACTCTGTGCCCAATTCTATCTTCACTAACATGCCTATAACACGCCTACGTAACCAGCTCTGATCCACCGGCGCTTGCAATCGATTCTACACTTCGGTCCCCTCCTCTACGCCACATATCATCTCTATTCGCACCATGGCCCAAGATCCCCAACCCATGACGCTCCAGCAGCGGATTGCTGCATTGAATGCCTCCCATATCAGCCGCGTCCCTGGAGATCCGCCTCCAACTCGGCCGAAGCCTCAACTTCCCCCACAAAGACCAACGATATCACACCGACAAAGATCGATCAACAAGCCTCCGGAACATATTAATGGCTCAGTACCAGACACCACAATTGGTAATCTGCCCAACGGCACCAAAACTCCAAAGCTACCTCCGCCTCCCATTGTACATAATGCGACAGACAGATCAAAGCCCCCTCCTCCGCCACTACCAAAACGCCAGTCTTCTCAACCATGCCCCCCCCTACCCCCTAGATGTCCAACAGACCAGATTTCGAGACGTGATTCTCTGGAGTCTACCTCTTCTGTCGTTTCAAGACTATCTGCTACGCCAACAGAGCTTTCAAGATCGAAATCAAGGGACTCCTCATCTGGCAGGATAAAGGCACCAGCTTGGGGTGAAGTTGAACTCCCACCCTTACCTATCAAACAAGCCGGCCTGCCTCAACGGAAATATTCAGCCGAGAAACCCAAATACCACAACAGAGCTCCTTCTGGACCAGCCAACGTTTCTCCTGATATAGAGAAGTCCATAAAGGAAGAAATAGAAGCGCCGCGTCCTTCGCTACCACCACGACTTCCAGCTCGGAGGCAGACAGTCCACTCTACCGACCTATCTCTACAATCCGGCCTGCCTCGGAATGCACCTCCACTTCCGTCCGCTGCGGCTCTTGACAAAATCAAACGCTCTGCATCGTCATTCGGGATGACCAAGAGCGAACCTCCACCGTTACCAGCAGATCGGCCTATAACTAATGGTGCTCCTCACCCTGACGTCGCTCCTGTAACCAACCATCTACCAGCCATTCCTATCGCATCTCGCCCAGACATTTCTGCCATACAGAGCTCTAAACCTCGCCCGGTTTCAATGACCAACGGTACTCATTCAAGCGCCACGTCTGGCACAGCAATATGCATGGTGTGTCGCGACTTCTCTGCGCCGGACCATCATGCCACTCTCTTTCCACGTCAGACCGTCCATTCGCTTCAGACGCTTGCACAACAATTGACCTCTCCATTTCCCTCTGCCACCGACAAGGCTCGCACAATCTTCACCTGGCTCCACCACAACATCCACTACGACACCAAGTCCTTCTTCGCCGGCAACGTTCAAGCCTCCACTCCTAACTCAACCCTTCAATCTGGCCTGGCAGTCTGCGAAGGCTATGCCTCCCTTTTCACCACCCTCGCCACACACGCTGGTCTCGAAAGCGTTGTCATCGGTGGCCACGGCAAAGGCTATGGCTACACTCCCCTGCCACCCGGCGCTGCACTTCCACCCTACAATGCTGGCCATGCCTGGAATGCCGTGCGCATCGACAAAGGCGAATGGAAGCTGATCGATGCGTGCTGGGGCGCCGGTCACGTCCAGGGCGCTGGAATGCCCTACGTGCAACGCTTCGAACCCCGCTACTTCACCATGAGCAATGAAGAATTCGGCATCAAGCACTTCCCCGGGGATAAAAACATGTTCTTCCTACCCGACGGACGGCGGATGGAATGGGAAGAGTATATCACCATCAACCCGGCCTGCTGGCCCGGGACAACGGAACCGCCGACCATTTTCTCCAACGCCCGACCGGATTACGGCGTCGGGGAGAAGACGGTCATGCCGAGGAGTAAGACCCTCCAACCGAGTCTGGGCGGTGTGATCAGATTCTCCTTTGAGCTCGAGTGTCCGCACTGGACGCTTGAGCGTCACACCCGGAAGGGACCGCCTCCTGTCTTCATCCTGGCCGTTCATGGCATTGATGGACGGGAGAAGGATTTCTTGCCTCTGGAACACGTGCATGGTCACAGCAACACTTCTGGAGGCGGTGGGGATAAATGGGTTGTGGATGTCGAGGCCAGGCAGCTGGGGGCGCCGGGTCAGACCCTCACGCTGTTCGCGGTGAGTTCGTTTGGCGAGAGGCAGGATGCCAGGGGATTGAGTGTTCGCGAATTCAAAGAGGGCAAGGGGAGGGTGGGCATGGGCTTTAGTGGCGTGGCGGCTTGGGAGCTGGTTTGATCAACTGGAACAGCGAATGGGCCGGTAATTGCAGGTCGGGAACAGGATGGTATTTGCTGGATATCTATTCGGTAGATAGTGAGAGCGCGGAAGTACATACACCCCATGTACATCATTGTGATGTGAAGAAGTCCCCGCCCAAGCCCGAGCCCGAGCCCAACTCTGTCGGACAGACCTCCCGAAAAGCTTCATGTACCCTGCCGTAGTCTGAGCAACGCAACACCATGCACGTCCAGCGAAGCAGGTACCGTCCGACATGGAATCTGATTTGGGACTCGAAGGAAATAAACGTTCAAATATCAATTCTTGCTTTTTTTCTTCCTTCTTATACTTACGTTGGTTAGAGTTCAGGTAGGTAGATAGGTATGTAAGATAGGTACCCGAGCACTCGTATTCGATGGAAAGTTGAGGGATATCATAGCATATGCAAGAAAGATGGCCAAAGGAGCGAAGGAGCGAAGGAGCATGCATGGGTACGGGACTTGCTTGGTCCTGGTGGACTCAACGAGAATTATCGGGCGGGTTGGTATGCACGCCTTGCGGTGAGGACGCGGGGAGGTGGGATGACGGGGAAAGGCGAGGGGAGATGGTATTTCTTTTCTTTCCTTTTTTTTTTCTTTTTCTCTTAAGACGGAAAAGGAAAGAGACACAGTGAGATGGTTTCAAGAACAAGAAGAAGAAGAAGAAGAAGAAGAAGAAGAAGAAGAAGAAGAAGAAGAAGAAGAAGAAGAACTTGTAGCTGGAATCGTGTGATGCTGTACATATCTTTTAGGGCTTCTGCCAGAAGAAGCTGTGCTGGAAGCACAGAAAGAAAGCCCAAGTATGTGCTGGATTGGGGATATACTGTTGGACGTCTTCCCGTCGACTGCTTGGGAGTGAGCGGGACTTTTCAGAAAGTTCTGAGCAGCCCAGACCAGCATATTCAAGTAGCTATCCAATATGAGCAAGATGCCACAGGCCCCATGGGCAGGAAATTGGCGATCAGATCTTCTTCTCATCACCAGTAGACCTCTCCCCGCTGCTCTGCCGTTCGATCCTCCGCTCCTCCACCGAGCCACCCGTGATCCCCTTAGTCTCTACTTCCTCCCCTTCGCCAGCCACACTACCATGCCTCTCCACATCCAAGATTCTCTTATGATTGACCTTGGTCTTCCAGGCCGGGGTCCCGATCCCCTTAATCCCGTGCGGATCCAAAAAGATCGACTCGACCTCCTCGAGCGTCTTATTCGCCGTCTCAGGGAACATGAGGAAGACGTGGATGAACATGGCCACGAGAAAGACGCCGAAGAGGATGTAGACTTTCCAGGTGATGTTGACGAATGCAGGCGGGACGAAGTAGGCGAGGGCGAAATTCATCGCCCAGTTCGCAGAGGTGGAGAGGGCGACCGCCTTGCCGCGCACACGGAGGGGATAGATCTCCGGCGGGTAGATCCATGATACGGGGCCCCAGGTAGGAGCGAACGATGCGACGAAGAGGTACGTACATGCGATAACGGCTTTGGCGGGCGGCCCGGAGATGCGGGTGCTGGCTTCAGGGGTATTATTGACGCCTTCAGGGCCAGCGTACTCTCCGTACGAGGCAAGCAGGCCGGCGTTGGCAAACATCCAGGTCGCCATGAAGGTTGCCCCCACTAAGAGGGTGGGACGGCGGCCCCAGCGGTCGACAAAGAGGAGGGCGGGAACGGTCATGACGACGTTAATTACATATTGGATGGAGGAGGAAAGGAGGAGGGCGGAAGTGGAGTCGGCTCCCTGGAAATCTGTCAGCCAGTCTGGTCAACGATTGGAAGAGGTATCAAGTACAGTCATTGTGAAAACGTAGGTGATATAGTACATCATCACATTCATCCCTGTGAGTTGAGACCAGATCTGAGTAAAGACACCAATATGGGTACGATTGATCATGTTGGGTTTCAGCAGCTCTAAGTAGGTTACGTCTGCATTCTGCCGCTCGAATTCCACCATCTCTTTGATATCCTTATATTCGCGGGCAACAAAAGGATTATTAGGATCGCCTTTTCCGTGAACAAGGGCCAAGACGGCGTGGCAGTCTTCCCAACGATCTTTGCGTGCGAGCCATCGAGGAGACTCAGGTAGCATGATCATGCCGAAAAAGAGGCCAATAGCAGGAAGCATCTGTAGTGCCCATGGAACTCGAAAAGCTTGGGGTCCGTCGAGGAAGGAACAGCCGTAGCTGATATAGAACATGATCATGATGCCCCAAGTGATAGCCCATTGCTGGGCACCGATTAATCTGCCTCTCGTCGAGGGCTTGGCCAGCTCTGCAATGTATACCGGTACTTGGGCGGAGCAGATGCCGACGCTGAACCCATTGATTATCCGCCCCACAATGAGCATGCCGATATTCTGCGAGGCGGAAACAATGACGCTTCCAATGACCCTGTCAAGCATAAGCAAAGATGCAGAGTTATGATAGAAGAAGCATCAGATACCAGACCACAGCACCGGCCATGATAGCTCTCTTTCGTCCCAGAATATCAGAAAGGAAGCCCGAGACCAAGGCTCCGAGCCAAGAGCCTCCAGGCATAGAAGCTGTAATACCTCCTTGAACATCGGGTCTTGGACCGGCGCAAGAACGGTCGGGCGATTGGTCAAAGTAGCATCTATACTGCGGCGTACTGATGATGGCAGACATGGAAGAAATATCGAAGCCGAAAAGACCACCGCCGATGACGGCGATAGCGGCGATTAGGTAGATGTTTCCCCAAGCCATGATTACAATTGGTGACTTGCTGCTAGAGCTGAAGCTGAAGCTACAAGTGAGTATCAGGTAAAGGTGAGGTCAGTCAGGTCAGTCAGGTCAGGTGGAAATGGGCAAGCGATTGGGGGCAGCGATGGATTTTATGAGAGGTAAGTGACAGCATTGAACCGGAAGCGGTCATTTGCTCGCTCATGCAACCTTGAATGTGGCATAGCATACGAATAACAAAATAACATAATCCAGGGATCAGGATTTTGTGGGAGGTGATCGGCAAAGGAGACGCAGCCCCATGTAGGCTATTGTCGTGAATGCAGACTGCATGGTTCTGATATGGCCGTTGTTAGGCGGGGGGAAGCAACTGTGTGGGTCACAAGGAATGCTTCGAATGCTTCGAATGCCGGCATTCTCGAGAAGACCTTTTCCAAAGAACCGTGAAGCAAGACGTAACGTGAAACAAGCTCGCCACAATCCTTCTCTGGTGATGCTTGATGGCCATGGATGAGAAAGATCATACTTGAATGGAAGCTTGTTCTCCACTACTACCCAATGCTCTCGTAGTAGCTGGCCAAAACACCAGGATATGCGAGATTGGGCCACTGGTTTTTGGTTTTTGGCTATTGGCTATTCCCACAAAGGACCAAGGAGCAGCCCACTCTGTAGCATAATCCGTTGATCATAACCAGAGAATCCATGCGAGCAGATCACAGATCAGCAGTCCCTCTAACTAGTTAGATAGATAAGCTCCACTTAGAGCGGCTTGGACGGCAACTCGCTCTAGAGCGCCCAGTTACCCACATGGTTCAAGCGATGAGTTACATAGTCTTTGTCTGGAGGGGTGTGATTGGTGTGACCAAGCTGACTTACAGAGCCAATGCGCTTGCTTGGACCTAAAAGACAAGGGTTACCCGGGCACCGAGGGAATGGAGGATTGCACTGCATATTGCTTGTGCCATCACACCGGATGAAAGTATGTAGTATGTAGTATGGACGTGTTTGCTGAATTCCTTCCACTTCCTAGGGTAAAGGTGTGAAAGGGGCAACATCTCCGAACACGAAAACGGGCAGAAGGGTGTGAAGGCAGGTGAAGGCAGGTGAAGGCAGGTGAAGGCTAGCTGAAGCGAGATCTACTACGTAGTAGAAAGAATCTGGATGGATCCCTCTGCTATTGGCCTGCTTGCTCACGGGTTCGCATTCCACGAACACAGCAGGCAAGACGCGAGACGGTGGTCAGCGTTTCTACATAGTATGTTCATTCTTCCTTTACTCGAATACGTATTAGCATTTCTTCCCATGCCATTATCGGCCTCTCGTCAGGCGTCTCATTTTAGTCATCGTTGGGTGCCCGTTCCTCATTGCAAGCCGTTCATATCGTCCACCTGCCTCAACCTCTCACATTGAGCCCTCATCCTGGATAGTGCGAACGAGTACAGAGAACTCCTTCTTCATCCATTCCAGGTATCCCTTCCAGCTCACCAGATCTCCACTACTTTCGCTACCCGACAATTGGAACTTCTTGTCGAGCTCGAGGCTGGTCCGAACAACCGCAGCACTGGCTTCGGCCAATTTCTCAATCTCCTGCTTGACGGCATTCTCTTTCGCTTTCTGGCTCAGAACCACCTTGAACTTCTCGGATAGTGCTCCTAGTCTGCGCCACGATTCGTCGGGGTCGACCACGGCAAGCTTTCCAATCATCAGATTACAGAGGGTACGGATGTCATGGTCATCTGGAATCCCGTCCAGTATTCGGTCATAGATCATGGGGATGGAAATATGGCTGAGCGCTGCAGGTGTGTCCAGGAGTGCATACAGGGTCTCATAAGCACTCTTTCGTAAATCCAGACCGTCATCAACCGTAATTTTGAAAGGTCCAAATGAAACCTGCCGAAGAAGTTCCTGTTTGATATGAGTATCTGCCAGCACAACGGGTAGGATCTGTCCAAGCTCAGGCACCACCATATCAGGTTTGTTATGAATCGCAGAATTAAGCGTAGTGACTGCTAGTCTCCGATTGCCGATTTCCGGATCATTCAGCATGGTCATCAGTAGAGACACCATGGTGTTTTTCATAAAAGCATTATATGCGTCGCTTGAATCAGCAAGCGAGAATCGGAATGCTGTGATCACTGTACCGCGCACCATCGGCTGTGGATCACGAATATACTGATGTAGCTCCGGAAGATAGGTGCCGGGATCAATCATTGCCAGCCGGCCGATACATTCAGCTCCCACCGCGAGATTGTCCTCGGAGTTGGATGCAACAAACAATTTCTGCCACAGCTCTTTGGCATATGGGGCCAAGTTCCTCGCAATATTCTCCGGATGCTGCAAAATCTCCTTTACCGCGTGCAATAACAGATAATCTGAACCGGTAGATTGACCCATATTATCCAATATCAGAGGCATGTACGTTGGTATGTTGCTGGATCCAGCACTTCCCAAGGCCACCGCTGCAGATACCCGCACTTTGTCCGACTCCGACTCTAAGCTTTCCAGGAAAATGGATGGTTCAACTGGAGACGAAGAACCCGTCCGAAGGCCCACTTCCCCTAGCACGGCAAGCGAGAGGCACTTGTTCTTTTCGTTATGGGATGACTGCAACTCCTTCCGAAAGTCAACTATGCCAACTCCAACATGAGGACCACCGTAGACTACCAAGGTACCAATGCATCGTCCTACAACGGAGACCTCACCATTGATTCCAACAGCAAGGAAGCCTTTCATGAGTGCAGCGCCCGCGCCTTGCTCTCCGATGACTTTCACCAACAACAGGAGAGCTTTGAGTGGTGACCCAACCAAAGGTGAACGAGCTATGGTGGTCAGGGCTTCGACTAGAGGCTCGCCCACAATCTTGGTTGGATTGGTAGGGATTATGCGGGCAAAGATGACGAGAGTGGGAGTGAGTAGGTGGAGATCAGACACATTCAGTAGTGGTAACAGAAGACTGGTTAATTCTTCGATCGTTTTCTCGTCGTATTGTGCAGCCGTATTGGGATTGAGTGCAAGGCTCTTCAATGCATCCAGACATGCCCATCGTAACGATCGATCGGCTTTGCGAAGGTGCGATCCCAGCTCGAGCGACACATTCCGAACCCATTCTGGGGGGACGTTGTTGTGAGAAGTTACGGCAGCGGCGCTGGTGGCAATAGCCCGAGCACTGGACAGCCTGGTGGTTTCATTTGCGAGTCTTTCTTTGAGAGTATCGAAGCCTTTTGACCGCATGCTGGGTTTGAGCATCTTAGTTGGTGAGGTACGAGCTAAAAGAACACCAAACACTTGTATGGCTCGATGGCGAACCTCAAGATCAGCATTATTATCCGTGATTCTTTCTGATATCACCTCATATAGCTTCTCTAGCTGCATAGCAAGATCTTGGTCTGTCGTTGGTAATCGAGGTGGGGTCAATGCTTTGACGAATTGCTCCAGCGCCCCAAGCGCTTCACTTGACACCTTATAATTTCGGTCTCGTACAGTGCTCGTTACCCCTGGGATGAGGGCGATGACAAAAGGAAGGAGTATGCTAGTTGAGGTTGTCTCGGTGATGACACTGATCAAGGACAGTGTCTCGATTTGCAGACTGGCTGCAGTAGCAGAGGCCGTTGAAGCTCCACTCGCAGAAGTGGACGCAGGACCTGATGGTTTTAAAGCATCCGCGATGGGATCTTCCACATGTTGTAGATAATCTGCGATGGCCCCGTTTCGAGTGAGTGTCAGGCTTCTCAGCATGCTCACCCCTGCCTGTTTGAGTGGTATGCTAGCTTTCTTCCAAATTTTGACAAGCGCTTGTACAAGTTTCGGAGTCAATGCTGCCAAGTCAGCTTGAGGACCCGCCGCTGGTGAGGTAGGGATCACTGGTGGAGATGACTGCGAGTGTTGAAAGGCGGTCAAGTCCAGGCTGTCCAGACTGGCATCGGAGTCCTGACGTCTTCGCTTTCGCGAATTGAAGGATGGTGCCGCAATTTCAAACGAGCCCTCGGTTTGTGTAGAATTGACAAGGGCTCCTTGGCCCGTTCTCTTAATCATAGCTGTGATAGCAGAGATAATCTCGAATTTGACGTTCTCCTCCCGCTCTAGGTGCATTCTCGAAATGAGTATGGGAGCGACCTTTTCAAAGAGTACGACACTGTCAAGTCCAGTACCACTGGAGATGACGGTATAAAGAACCTTAGCAGCGCATCGACGGACTTTCCAACTTAGGTCGTCTACGTCGCTGAAGGCATCGTTGTCGTCGAGATCCGCAAACTCGTCGTCTTCGTCTTCTTCCGCTTCCTCCGTTACCCCATCATCACTCCCAGCGTCCTGGGCATCGTTCATATCCTCGTCTTCAGCCTCGGCGACATTGGGATCGTACTTGAGGTATCGTAGAGCTGCATTAACTGCTTCGGACATGTATCGCTGCATGTCGGCGCTGCAAGAACCAAGTAAAGCCTCTAACGTGACAAGAGTAGCTTCACGTAATTCTTCTGTCTCCTGGTCGGTTTCATGATCCTCATCGCTGTCTGCCGCCAGCTCGTCAAATTCTTCCTGACTTACAGCACTCAACACAAAAGGTGCAAGTGTCTTCAGAAAGGGTCCGAACTTGGCTGGGGTTGAGCGAGCTAGAGCTCCGATGGTGGCAATTAGATATCTTCGATGACCCGGTGTAAGGTGAACACTTCGAAAGCTTTCGATTAGCTCAGAGACGAAGTGACTCAGTCTCTGATCGCTAAAATACACCAACAGAGCGCCAACACCTGCCAGGGCTCTCTTTTTCACCACATTTCCGGCCTGTGGACTTTCAATGATAATCATCACAGCCTTGCTCAGTGCTGCCAGCTCCAAGTCATGTAGCATAGATCCGTAGCACTTGACTACCTCAACAAGCACATCAATAGCGTCGGTACTATAGCCTTGGACAGGATCCATTTCCAGCAAGCCTCTCGGAAGCTGTGGGCTCGGCTTATCCTGCGGCATGACAATGCGGCCGACCAGACGCGGAATGAGTACCTTGCTGACTCCACCATATGCGGTCTTAACTTCACTTGATGAAGGCCCCATTGGCTGTGGTTGTGGTAGAGAAGAGATGAGTGTTCGGAGAGCAGTGTTGGGCACTGAGACATCGATGGAATTCGAATTGGTCAGATTCGTGATCTTCTCAATGACCGGGTTTATGGTCTCGCCCGGTAACCTGGTCGCGAGTGGACCCATGCTTGCAAAACTGTCAGACCCAGCACATAAGTTTAACGCAAGCACTCACCACTTCAGCGCCTGATTCTGCACTTCTCCATTCGTATCAGTCAGTGACTTCAGCAGCCCGTCAACAATCCGTGCAGCCGAGTTGCTGTCATTGGAGATGTAGCTAGAAGCTGGTGCCACAAGGATATTGCATAAATCACTGAGGGACATGAAACGTATGTCAGGGTCCGGGTCATGTAGCTTTGGGAGAAGATTCGCAAGAGTCTGCGCTGCAGAGGCCCGATCTTTGGCCATAACTGTCTCAAAGCAAGGTGAGTGGTGAATAGAGGAGCACGTTGAAGATGAGTGCTAAAGGGTCAGAGCATGGGCACAAAGAGCAAGCCCACTGCAATGCTTGACACAAGAGATGATGAGGGAGGGACAGACTGCGCACGCAGACCTTTTGACTGCCAGCGCTCAGGAAGGCATGCAAATCATGAGGCTGACAAGTTCCGCAATTTCATAGACACTTGACAAGGAGCGGTAGGTCACCAATATGTCCAATATTGTGGGGAGTTGGAGATGGATGCCTCCAACGGCCTTAGCCAATCAGAAGCTCGTATTGTTTAAGCTTGACCGGAGCTCTCCCTCCGTCATCTTTCGCTTTACCTAAATTCCCTCAAGCTCAAAGCATCACAACTTCTTCCCACAACTCACACCACATTACAACACATCATGGTACTCCTTCGAAATTCGGCTTATACAAGTGCGTTTCGGGTGCAGGCTTACAGGACAGCTCGGGCTCGAGCTGCTGGTCAATCTTGGCGACAAATCGGACAACGCTCCTACGCTAGTGGTCATGAAGGAGCGAAGAAAGCAAGCAGCGATCTCCCTTGGTATGCTACGTTCTACCACACTATTCCATCAGTCTACTACATCCTTACAACCTTTCATCAAGTATCTGAAAGTAGCTTCCATATACTAATTACTCTACAGGCTGATCGGGTCTGTGGCTGTCACAGTGCCATCGGCCACATGGCTCTGGCAACAAGGACCTAAGAAGAGCAAGCGCGATGCCCATCACGGCCATGCAAGTCATGATGAGCAGAAAGAGGCTGGAGGAGAAGAGCAAGAAGGACAAGAAGAGAACAACAGGAACCCTGAAGAGACCGATGATGAAAAGCCCCAGGACACCGAGGATTCAAGACAAGCAAATGACGAAGAAGAAGGTGATGATGCAAAGGACAAGAGAGATGATGGCGGCGAAGAAAAAGAGACAAAAGGCGAGGAGGACAAACGACCTATTGGGGAAACTATCAGAAACGAGCCCCCCAACGAAATTTCGCCTAGTGAGAACAAATGGTCGTCCGGTGATGAGGGTCTGAAGGAGGGCGACAATGATGCGGTCCAGAAGAAGTCTCAGCAGATCAAGTCAGTGGATACTGATGCTGATGAGGGCAAGAAGGATGGGCCCAGCGCCAATGTTGACAAGGGCCACGAAGGCGAGCAAAGGGGGACTAGAGTCACAGAAGGCGACAAGAAACGCAAGGTTAGTTATGCCATGTCTGCAGTATCGCCTTGCAAGGAGCAGTTCTGGTCTTCTGGCAATCTGCTCGCCCCAGTTCAGCCAACATACTATTGCTCTCCGATTCTCCCCTGTCTCTATTTCGAAATACAGCAAGCATACTCTCGCCGTGTTATGCTGCAATATTCCTACCCTATCATATATCGTTATGGCACATACCGCATCCTTTTCTTGTGTTTGTTCTGTACGATTTGCTAACCTACTTTCAGGCCGAGGATCCCCGAAGTAATTCAATGAACCCCAACATGGCCGATGAGAGAAAGAGCAAAAAGCCAGAAGGAGTTGTAGATACGGCCAAGATCACAGGCACAGTGGACGTCAACAGACCGCTTCGATAGGCTGGACGGATGTAAGGAAAATGCGAGGCCTATAAGACGCTGCCAAAGTTCAGATCAGTGTCAAAATCTGGTCGATGTCTCCAGGTCGAAGATTTTATCCTTGCAGAATTGTGTGGACACAATATCTTCCCGCTTATGCTCATTTCCCCTAACTAGTTTTTCTGATACTAGTACTCCGTAGTAGTAGTGAGACCACCATTGCCAAGACCTACTACAAATCTCCGCAAGTCTCCGTATAAATAAAGTTGTCAAGGGTCCGCCGCCCGCACTGAGGCGCGTACTCTGCAGGCACTGACAAATTTACGAGAGCCTGCAGTATATCCCCTTCGTGTTGTTCGCTTCTACGCCCGGACTTCGTGTGTGTTTTGTTCTCTAGAGCCCGGAAACAGCTTCTATCCAGGTTTGGCGCACTGACACAGAGCGACAGCGCGTGGGAACAACTTGGAGGCATGGCTCGGCCGCGGCGGCATTCAAGCAATCTTGGTGCTGATCCCAGGGGAGATACAAGTGCACCCGCTATCTCGACTCTAACTCCATCTACCTCGCCTCCATTCCCGTCTCCGGTATGCTGCGCTGTCCAGCGTCCTCTTCTGCGCATACCAGAACATTGCTAATCCCGTATAGTCCTCTGAGAAGTTCTACAAACCACACTCCAAAAGGCGGAAAGCACGCTCAGCATTGAGAAGGTGGAAGCAGATTTCTTTGCGACACACATGGCTCAATCCATTGATCATCGTGTTGGTTATCCTTTGCGGTTATGCCGTAAATCCCTCAAAAACAAACCCTCTCCATAAAGCCATCCTCCTCTCCTACCCCATGGGCCCGGAAACAGAGGGTGGTCCTACCATGTACGGTAAAGGCCGGAACGATCTTGCATTTGTCGCTTTCTATACGATCGTCTTGAGTTTTACGCGCGAGTTCCTGATGCAAAGGGTGATCCGGCCCTTGGCCATACGATGTGGTATTCGAGGCAGAGCCAAGCAATCCCGTTTCATGGAGCAGGTATATACAGCGATATATTTTGCCGTTTTCGGACCGCTGGGGATGTATATCATGTCGCAGGGGTCACTGTGGTACTTTAACACAACGGCAATGTTTGAAGGGTATCCCCATAAACAGCATGATGGTATCTTCAAGGCATATTATCTACTGCAGGCAAGCTACTGGGCCCAACAAGCCATTGTCTTGCTGCTGCAGCTGGAGAAGCCGAGAAAAGATTTCAAGGAGCTTGTCCTGCATCATATGGTGACGCTTGCGCTGATTGCGCTGAGCTACCGGTTTCACTTTGCAAAGATGGGGATAGCTGTCTACATCACCCATGACATCAGTGATTTCTTCATTGCTGTAAGTCCTCCCTCACGAAGGCCTAAACCAGTCCTATGCTAATCCATTCACTCTGCAGACATCCAAAACACTCAATTATCTGGACTCTCCTATCGTCGGACCCTATTTCTGCTTCTTTGTCCTGATCTGGATTTACCTCCGCCACTACATCAACCTTACCATCCTCTACGCCACCCTCACTGAGTTCCGCACCGTTGGCCCCTTCGACCTCAACTGGGAGACCCAGCAGTACAAATGTTCGCTCTCCCAATGGATCACCTTCACCCTCTTGGCTAGCTTGCAGGCCGTGAATCTGTTCTGGTTATTCTTGATTTTACGGATTGCGAAAAACTATGTGTTTAACGCTGTGAAGGAGGACGAAAGGAGTGATAATGAGGAAGAAGATGAGGATTTGAAAGTAGGAGACGCGGTTGGGAGCGTCACTGCTGCCGCTAAGGATGGTGTGGAGGCGGCGAAAGAGGGGGTGAGGAGGAGGGTTGAAGGGAGCCCGGAATCACAGATGCAGACTGATGGCCCAGCTGCGCCTTTGAACGGGAAGCCTGTGGGTGGGGAGACGTATGCGAAAGAAGCTGTGGAGAGGAGGAAGAAGCGGTGATATTGAGATGATATTGCATTTTTGTGGTTTTCGATATGGTGTACGGTTTTTCTGTACAAACTTATCGACTTCTTCTGGTCCTACTCTATATCACATATATTAGCGAAGCCAAATTGTGTACTTTGCAGTTCTGGTTGGATAGTCATAGCATTGAGATCCTTATTCAGGGGTGTTTCCCTGACAAGCACTTTCAATGGAAATGTCTTGAAAATGATGAGAAGGAGATAAGTATAACATGAGAAGAAAGTGAGGTTTCATTCATGACAACTGTTTAGATAATCCTGTGTATGGAGTGCTCCAGGTATATATATGCTATCTACATCAGAAAGACCAGAACAGTGATCTAAACTGGGCGCTTGACTTGTTGAGCCGATATCATGGAAGGCTTCCGACCTTAGAGACTGGGTTATGGAAAAGTGGGAATATTTAAAGATTATCTTTTGGTAGCTGCATATATGACTGTGACAGGTTCCATCGTAGTTAATGGATAGGGAGATGAACGATTAGAGCAGCCAGGGTAGCAAAAGCATAAAGGATACAGGGCGGTTCTAAATAGTCTATGAGAAGGACTGGCAGGACATGAGGGAGAATTGCTTGATGATTCGGAAGTGTGTATGGGAGCGTCTTTCTGTTAAGAATAAACATAGATGCAGGTGCAGAGCAGAACATAGGTTAGCCGTTCCGAGAATAGGACAAAGAGACCTTCAATGTTGTAAGGGAATGATAGGAGAGCAGAACATTGAGAATCATGTGACACAACCCAAAACACACCTTTCCGGGAATTGGTACTTGGCATTGATGAATTGTACTACTACTAACTAGTACTAGTCTCATCTTTTCTTCAGACAACAATCCCAAGTGACTTCAGCACCCGTCTTCTTCTGCCTTCAATATTTGACTCTTGCGTCCCCGCTGCTGGTTACTGAAGTTATTCGACTCGCTGTATTTTTCTCCCCTCAGCACACTGACTTCCAGTCATGTCTACCGGTTCTTGTAGCTAGCGGATAACAGGCCCGCTCGCTCTCCAAAGGCCAAGTGCAGAGATCGAAGGGACTCTCTAGTATCTAGCATATGCGCTGCTGCTGTCGATGTCTGGATACTCCCAAAAGAGGGCTAGGAAGATAATCAAGCAGGCAATGTTATCCGCATTTATCATAGCGTCCCGGTGTTGAGGAGAGTTAGCCAGGACCTGGCACAATTCAAGCCCGTTCACAATGTACCTGCCCGTCGAGTCTCGAGGAAATTGTGGGAGATTGACCGGAAAATACGGTGGTATATTGTTGTTCTCCAAGCAAACATCCACAGCTACCAGATCAAGGAGTCAGCAATGACCCTCACGCAGGTTGATTGGTTACTCTACCTCTGAGTTTTATGTGAATTAGCTCATGGAGCAATGCGTGGGGCAGAGTGTGACACAGATCACCCAGCCATCCGTCCCTCACTATGTCGACTTCGTTCAAAAGGCGCCCCCAGCTTACATATCTTCCTGAAGGTTTCTCGTATGTTGAACGGCTCATTATGATGGTATCACCTCCGAGCTGTGTTTCAGCCACGAGATCCGCTGGGCTCATCGTATCGTATGTTGCGAAACGCACGGAAATTCCCTCCGACGACTCGAGATCATTGGTGCAGAACTTAAGAATGTGTCTTTCGGTATAAAAGCCGTCGATCGACCCAATTCTCGTCTTTTTCAGCTTGGAAACAAAGTCTATTGCTAGTCAGTACAAAACCGCTGCCTCAAATAACAGGCTCACCTTGAAGTCGTCCTATTGAATGAATGTTGGTCGAGGCCGCAGAACCCATGAGCAACCCGATTATCTGTGTTACATGTGGGTATTGTGCTGCGACTTGTTCATAGTTTTGGAGAACAAAGTCAGCTGCCCACACCGCAATCTCTACCTGCTCAATGGCTTTTCTTGTTCGCTCGATATCCTCTGTAATTCAAGTACAAACTTAACGTCAGCTATGCCAGTGGAGGGGGACATGGGAAGAGAATCCTTTGAAAGTTTCCTCTACATGACTGTCCGATGCTAGGTGTGTCAAAGAGATCAGTACTAACCTGCCGGGACTACCCTGGGCACGGCCATCTTGACGATCAGAGATTTTGAAAGTCGTCAATCTGCTGGTTGTGACTCCGAAGACAGTCGGAAGGTGGACTACTGGCTATGGTGGATGCGAGGAGGCTTCTTTGGCAAGACGTTTCTTGATGTTGGTGCTCAGCTATGCTTCCAGTGACAGGTTCTTGACTTTACTGGGTTTTCAAAGAGGTCTTTCTGCATGTTCACCAGAAAAAGAGCACCCTAGCACCGTCATGGTTAAGGGCGAACGAGGAATGGTCATTCATCACATGTTTCTGTCACGATCTTAGCGCCGGCGAGCTCGTTTTCATTCATCTACAGAAGTAAAGGACGGTTCTCAGCTAGAGAATACTACATGTACCCAGTCTATCTGTTCTTACAAGAAGTATCCATCAAGGACCTACAGGCCCCCGGCTCAAATGTGCACGTTTCATGACATCCAAGCACGGACAGAGACATCACTGCCCACCCACTGACACGTACCTAGCCCTTCCTCGACACTCCGAACCATGATCACCCTACAATACTAAGAAAAAGTAGCATGAAAATCCAGATGATGACTCAAAATGGAACACCTGCCACTTCGCGTTAGTCTCACTCTCTATATCTTGGCCCAGTGCATTGCCTAAGGGGAATTACGCGAAGCGGCAAGTGACAAGGAGAGAAGAGACAGAGAGAAAGAAAGAACAACGGACATATGATTGTGCTCATACAGTGAGCCTGCAAGCAACTGGATGGCTGCAGTGTGGCATCTGACATTGGTGTGATTGTTCTGCCAAGCAGCAGGTAAGACAGGTGAGATGCACACAAAAACGGTTGATCCGCTATGGAAAGGTGGATCCCACTTATCCTCTAGGTCTACAGATTATAGAGAAAGCCCGGGAGATTTGAGCTAATCAATTTTCAATGCCAAAGCAGCGTAGACTGCCATTTACTTAACCAGATATACCAGAAAACTATGTCTTTGAATCTTTACACAATCGAATACCGATGCTAACTGGCATCAGGTCATGCCATTCAGACCAGCCTGCCCTGCCCTACCATTCAAATATACCGTTTTTCCAGCCTATCCTGCCCTACCATTCAAATATACCGTTTTTCTAGCCTATCCTCCCCACCACAATCCACCATGGCTGCTCTTCATCGAATACGCGGTAGCCCTGGAACAACTCCCCTCCCCCGCCCGCAAAAGAACCAGCACTGCACGGGTACACAGTACGCAACATCCAAGCCTCTCCCTTATTTCCTTATCCACCTCCTTGCCATGGTCTGGAACCCCAATTTTCCACCCACCTTCCACGTAATATCGAACCAACCCTCTCACCTTCCCCAGTAAACCGAAAGATGACGTGCTACCGAGCCTCTATCCCTAGATTCTTAAGCACCGGCTGCCATATACATGGTTGGACGAGATATGAGAAACATCAATCACCCCGGAATTTTAAGTAGTCGATGCATTCCCTCTTTAAAAGAGATCTCTGACAATGGACAGGGAAAATCGGGCAAATGGTTACAGATCGAGAAGACGAAGGGCGCATTGTCGAGCAGAAGACAACGTCGAGAGCCGAATTGCGAGAGCCAAAGCACAGGATAGGAAGGACTCCACATCCTCGACGAGTCATTCGATTTCTCAAAAGAATGGGAGAGGCGTTCTTGCTGATTGCTACTGGGGAGTCGGCATCAATTTATATCAACTAGCGTTTGAGCACCCCGACGATGCGCTGCGAAACATCTGAATATACGAGGGATTGCCAACCGATGGCGTGACCCGAAACTTCCCTGCGCTAATGATACATGAGATCGCTCATTACCGTGTTGGAGGTATGTAGCAGCCTAGTCTACAGAGTACCCCACGCATGCTGACCTGTTCCGACAGCCATCGACGTAGAGTATCATGGCATGGGCAAATTGATTGATTGATTGAGTATGAAGTCGAGAGAGCAGTTGCAAAAGAGCAACGGAAGCTAATCTACGGAACGCCAAGCGTTACGAGCACGTGACATACTAGTAGAGCTTTAGGAGGAGCCGCCAGACGGCTTTCTCGAGCAATATCCAAGGCACAGGCCTGACGAATAGACCGGGCTGTGCGTTGCATACAACTTTGAGCTCTGCAGAGCAATTGCCCAATCATCAGAAGATATTACCAACCAATGAAATGCGGAGAGTCTTGCATCGTTGTTATCTGGCCGGCTTCTTGTGTTTGGCCAGAATGGGATCTGACGGGTCGAGAGGCCAAGAAACGAACTTTCGTTCCTCGGATGAGCCGCCACCATGGGAAGCAAATTTGTAGATTGAGAGGCTGCTTAGGTAATCCATATGGATGCTCCGGAGTAGGTCTAGCGCTCAACCTCCAGACCACTTTCATTCTCCATGGCCTCATCGATCCAGACGCCGATGTTACCTTTTGCTGCAGGAATCCAAAAGCCTTGTGGTTGTTTACAGGCAGAAAATTGAAAAGCCGCAATGATGGCACTGTACTACACCTTCAAGAAACCGTCTTCTCTTTCACTCGTAGTTTGGCACCACCTGTTTTCGGAACGAAAACTTTCTTTGTCCTTTCCCCAAGACTCAAGACGCCTAGTACCTTTTCCTACTCGCTCTTCGAAGTGAACTATCATTGCGTCAAGTGATAGAAGCCCACTTTTGTATATCTTGAGTACCCCTCCATCTCTTATTCTGGACGATCAAGACCACATGTCACCAGAGACAGTATTGCGAGACTGAAGGAGATCGACCTCACCGCACGGACATCAACAATAACTGCTGGCTTTGACGCCATGAGCATAAGTACACTATGATAATATCCCACGGAAGCGCCAGCTAATAGTTGCAACTATAGCAAATGAACAATACCAGCTGGTCCGGGACGCATTTGACGAGTCAGATGCTGTGCTTCGAATTGCCAGGCGAATTCTTTCTGGCAAACGCGATTGTACGGAAGTAAAAGAGATTGTTGCCGTCTTCCTAGGTGAAGATAACACTGTGCCTAACTACTGGGCGACAGTACAAAGTATCTATGGTACGTAGCAAACATCTATGGCTTTGAAATGCAGTGTGAAGTCTTGATACTGATGATACTTCTAGATGTGGTTGTTGCTCTTGAGACCAACATTCCCGAAAGACGATTTTTCAGGAAAGATCTCATGGACAACCCATGGGAATGCGCAGACCGCTCTTTTCGAAAACCTTTTAATATATGTGTCACATTCGCTCGTACAGATGAGCCTGCCCAGACGAATGCTGGGCCAGGTCAAAGTGCCGTACAATTGGCATCGGCTAAGCGAGGCAGAATTGCTATACTACCTATTGCGTATCAAGATCCTAAATACTCGCGGCTCATTCGAGATATAAAGCCATATTCCGGACTCGATGTGGACACAATGTTGAGATGTATCACGCCAACCCTGATTCACCAAAAAAGTCATGCAATAACCAATTGTAAGTGTATATGCAGTGGCAGGCCTTTTAAAAGCCATGCACATTCCAATCCACCCCTTGCTCAATTTGGGAACGTGCGTTAACTACCTGATAGGTAAACATGCCGTACTACCTCGAGTGGGTATTTCCGATGCAAAATCCGAGCCTACAGCCTTCCAATTGCAAGAGAGCAGCTCTAACGAGTGTACAGTCTGGGGCTTCCAGCTCTGTAGAGCCTTGGGCAATTCAAAGTATTGCAAGTATGCGCACATGAACGCAGAGAGCGTTGCCACCATATGTCTCTTCTTATATCTACTAGTGTCATGGCCGGAGTGGGAACTTTTATCCGGCCGAGCTGTGAGGAGAACGGAAGTCGCAGGATGGATCAAAAACTACGAGATGAACAAATGATTGCGGATTTAGCGAGAGAGTTGCATGAGATCGATGATGCGGAAGAGAAACCTTTCTGTCTCAATATCGGAATATGCTCATCGCTGATTCCATGGAAGGCCCTGAGAAAAACTAGGGATCTCAAGAACGAGGCTAGGATTAGAATTGGTGGCCATCTCATTTCATCTGGAAGACCGAGAAGGTAGTCGTGTCGGTGACCTCTGGTATGGCATCGCTCAGACAATCATCCCTGTACCAAATCACTGTCTCCCAAGGACTAGCTATATAGTATAAGGGTTGGATAGATGCGCAATACTTGCCACTCATCCTCCCAGCAGATTGATCCCGTCCAGGACGCCGACACTATTCTCGTTGGTGTCTTCCCTTTCAGCCTTTCAGTTCAACGGCAGAGCGAGACTAATCGACGGATATTGCAACGCCCATATTCTCAGATACCTGGCTGGCTAGTGAGATGACGGAACCGAGGCTGAAGCCGCAGCTTGTTCATTTGAGAGGTCGAGATGTGGTGTTTGCCTTGTGGCTAGATATGAAGAGAACCGTTGCGGGATTAGATGTTGGGGTGTTAGGCGTCACAATTAAACTGTATTCCTCCTGTCTCTCAACTCAGGAGGAACCGAATGACTGCAAAGTGTAAGTAGGATGAATTGTATGCGCCTAGTCCCGCCTGCTAAAGATAGGGGCAGTCCCTTGGCATCGTGAAGATGGGGGCATTTATGCCAAGGCACTAGCCATCATTGGTTTTCCTGCCTCTTCGCCGCCTCTTACTATCAGACTTCATTTCCATCCATCTTCTGCAAAGACTAGGATATCTGAAGATCGAGCATTCTGTTGTTCATCTCTTCTCAGCCTTGTGATCATAGTCTCTAGTACCTGCCTCCTGCTGTGCCGCCAGGATGATGGTCATGCCGCTGTTCATGTGCCATGTAACTCGCTGTCTCGAGATGCTGCTGCTGCTGCATGCTCCGTGCATCATCTCTTGTTGGGCCTGGCAGGTTTCTCTGGATATCAATTAGCAGCATTGGTATTGGATCAGATAAGTTGCTGTTGCAGATACCTGGAAACTTCCTAGATGATTCAGTCACAAAATTCGGTGCATCTTGTTCTCTAAGCTGATGGTCCTTGCCAATGCGGTTCAGATCAGTAAAGATGCACGAGTAGCAATGGCATCTTGCGATATGGAATGGCAGGTTATCGTAGGGTCATTCCTTACCACAGATGAAAGATGCTGTTCTGAAGCAATAACTTGGTTCCTTATACAGACACTGGGGGTTTGTCTCCGTCTTTCAGTCAGATGCTAGGCGGCCACAGAATGGCCCCCTTGTGAGAAGTATTGGCTCGTTCCTCGTTAAGGAGTAATGCTTCGTTTTGGTCCTGTTAGCTAGAAAATCACCAGCCGTCCTTCCATATCCTTCTTCCACCACCACAATTCTTGGACTCCTAGCAATATCATATGTCTGTATCACAATGTCTGTGGATCCCTTCAACAAAGATTGTCCAGATTATGAAAAGCCATACAGACAAACGCAGAGAGCTCAGCTATTGCTGACGCAGATATCTTTCAAACATGAACAGCCACTTATTTGGCATGCTGCGCACACTCTATTCACCCAGTTTGCAGACACAAAGGAAGCCAAAGACATCTGTTATCGCTACATGAAGACCAGAGATACGTCAGGGCTTGCAGGTTTGATGATTCGTGTATGCTACATAATACTTGATGCTAATGACATATTTCAGGCATTTTCAAGACGGAAAATTGGGCTCCCAAGATGAACTTCCACATTCATCCATTTTTGCATGAGAAAGAAGCAAAAGGGGACGGGAACAGTGTCATACATGTACATCTCTCCGAGCAAGAAGGATCCAGACTTGCCTGCACCTGCAAATCTGGACGAGCTATCACTTTCTTTCCTAAACAATATTCCCAAAAGCCATTTGGCAATCAAATTCTCACAAGTATGGTTATTGCGCCAGGCATGTCTATAGGTGATATTGGGACAAGTATATCAGTGACTGCAACACACGAGACCACGCATGCATTTCTGAAAAGTAGGTTTTCCACAATTTGTTGCTCTTGCATGGACATATCTAGCTGCCAGGTCAACTAACATTTGAGTCTTAGGCGAGGACCACAAGCTTGCTCTCCAGCATTGCCCTGTTCACTATCAGCAACGCTTTCCATGGGAAAGCGAAATCAGGGTCTACGGGGATGAGCTATGCGTTGCGCTCGCTCGATCCCCAGATAGGTACAAGGTGTCCACAAATGCCGAAACCCTCACGTACATCCTCCTTGCCGCAGTTCTGACGCTTATGCACGAAGATCTTGACTTCAGCACTGAAATAGTCACTAAACGCGACAAGCCACTGGCATACATCAAGGAATGGAGGGAGAGGACTGGATTTGGCTGGAAAGGACCCAAGACGTACTTGCAGGGAATGCCAGATGGGTACGGCTACGCAGAATTTGGGATGGGTGGTTGAAGGATGTGCAACCCAGTGACTGAACGTGCACAAGCACAAAATGAACAAGAGAGGAGTTACTGCATCACGTAAGTGGCTCTACTCGGGAGTTACGTTTTCAGGCAATACTCCTAGAAGCAGAATCATTCCTACAACTTCATCCTAGCCGTAGGGCGTCCGTCTACTCCGCAGCTATCAAGATTCAGGAGAAAGTAAGAACGTATCCCTTACCATGACAGTAACTGCAATACCGACCAGCCAGCGGTCGTGAAGTACTCAAATGTCCATATGCTTTCTTCGTGATTCATGTTCAGCACAATGCCGGACAGCGTCCTTCAAACGCCTGCTCCAGAACAACATGAAGATACTAGGACAAGTCTTCTGCCAGATGGGCACCGCTGTATCGTAGGTCAGCGGGTTCTAGACAGGAAGAAGCCTTCCTCTTCTTCGTCAACAATAGTCTCAACAATAGCTATGCACAGCTTCCGCTTGTCCTTTGCACTGAATACAGCTCACAATCCAAACGTATACTTTCTTCCATATTTGAACATGTGGTATCAGTAGTGTCAGCGGAAGACGGAGTTCTCCGACCACCGCAACTGTTCGCCACGCGCTATTACTCAGAAACGCATACACTCACAAAATGCTGCAGTTAGCATTGCAACGCTGGTTTATGATCTCCTTCTAGGTGATTCTATAGCTTGCCTCTTCTATGCGTATATATAGCGGTCATCCTACTCCTCAGGAGTTGAGATAGCAAGTCAATCAATCCATTCCATCTACTTTCTCTTGCTTACTAATCTAATCTGCACTGCTTCATGGCATACTTCTAACAAGTAGATCAGCAGGTGCTGGGAATTGTGAAAAGAACGTCTGCTTGTGTTCAAGGTCTCCTCTGTGAATTGGGGTACAGCGGCCGCTTGACGATTTATTATTGCAAATGTGAAGAAAGGGATAGAGAAGAACTTCCAAGCTGGCGGGCACGTTGTTGTCATGGCATGATTCGGTGTTTAATGTCAGGGAGATTGAATGTGAGTATATCGCTGTGTTGTTTGGAGGGACGCTGTAGTTCAGGGCCATGTCTTGAGAGTCGTAGCAGTATTTACTGGCTGTGCCCCTGTTGGGTGCAATCTTGTGGTTCCACTATATGCCTCCTTGACTCGACATTGCTTTTACCTAGAGGTCAATTTAATCCCTGCCACAGCCTCTGTGACCAGTGACATCTTTGTGGTGTACTAGCAGACAGCCCGGACAGCTTGACGGTGAAAGTGAGCCTTGATGCTAGGTGTCTGAACGGACGGCTGGCTTCCGGATGGTCTCCTTTGTCAACTGGTTTATGGATCATTCTAACTTAGTTTGAAGATCAACAACTCCCTGGGACATAGGTCTCCGCCCGGCCGTCTTCCCTGATATTTGCACTTGCACCTCCACTTTCGTCTCACGTGACTTCCCGCCACATAGAGAGATTTTATTACAACATCAAGTTATTCGGATTCCAAGGCATTTCCTTCCAGTGGGTTATCTATAAGCCAGTGTGGCGAAAAGGACATAATTCCAAATGCTCTATATCTTAAGAATTGAGTGGCCGCTGTCCCATTTCATCCAATCAAATATGGATTTCGCTTAACCGGTCTTCGAGCATTCCCACCTCTTCGTCGTGAACTGATGCCTTAACAACTCGCAATCGAGATGGCCCCAAATTTCCACTCTGCGGCGGAGTTGGTGTAACGGATATCCTCAAATTGACTCGGTGGAGCGTCGAAAATGGCTTCCCATTCGTTGAGGAGTAATAGTTTCCTAATTAAGCGAATTCTGCATTGTCTATACTCATTCAAATTCAATCAGTGGCATCAAGATGCGCGTTACGCTGATGTGGGCGTTATGGTGAGAGCCACGCGCTGCGCGCGGGCTTGTAGGGGGGGTACCCCCTTGCAAGTGGGTCCGAAGGTCCCAGAGGGATCCACCCATTGGGCCACGGCTATAAGAGATTGTGGATCGACTGGCCGATCAAGCGGGCCTGGGACGGGTGGTTTCCAGTCATTCAATAACTTAAAATGGTGGCTCATCGACAACGCCCCCTGAGTCTTCCGAGTGACTCCACCAGGCCGCCTAATAGAACGCAAGGGATTCGAACGCATACATCCCACCATAGAACGCGACAGCCAGGGAGGACGAATGGAAAATCAGCACGCAGAAAATGATAAAATAGAAGATTTGGATGTGGTACAGGGGATGGACCTCAATCCCGCCCTTTTGTGGCGGCCGGCAGTACTAGGGCTCGGATTAGCAGGTAACGTGACATCTGATGAGGACCTCACCTCACCTCTTTGGGGAAGTAATATGCAAACGAGTATGGCCGTGTGCAAATCGAGGCCGCAGCCTACTGCGAAGCCAGACAGCAGGCCCAGGTCCCCACTTTACATTCCGTCTTGCCATCTGGCGGAGTGCAATAATGGGTTTAGGGTGCCGATTTGCCATTGGGCACCATTTTGAGACGCAGGTTCAACAACTCCTAATAGGCAAAAGACCAAGCATGCCCGGGTGGTGGAATTCCATAGCCATTTTGCAAGTCCAGAGAATTTTCTCTCTCGAGTCTCGTATATTACAAATCGTGAGATAGCCAATTCAGTAACAGGAGGACGAAAGTTGGTACTTCGGTCGTGCTAGTAGTTAGTTTTGGCCTCCAGGTTGAGGATGATCGAGATCACTCGTACACCATGACAGCCTCGTGTATTAGACGGTGAATAACATGCTTGAGCGGGGCACAGAATGTCCGGACTGCATGCGCCATGCAAAAAGATTTCGATTTCCAAGACCATCTATCAGGGTCAGGAGTTGATATTGCAGAAAGACATTTAGAGACGATTTTGCAATATGGATAGATGAAAACAAAACAATCTAAAGATAGGTATAAGTGTTTAATCTAGTCCTACATTAACGTACTGATAAGACGTTTGTTCTTGATCCAGAACAGTCCATTCCGCTAGCCATGATACCAGTCCGGGAGAGAGAACGTCAATGAAAACCCCCCTAGCTATCGAACAACTTGCTTTTTCTACGTACTCTGCACAGCAGGTCGACCAATGGTCTTGATCGCTTCACAGAGCCACGGTGCTCCTCTGATCACTAATAGTGCCTCCCCGCCCCACCGACGGTTCCCTTCCCACTGTTCTGTCTCAAGGACGCCAAGCTGCGTTTCGGAGCAAGACGATCGGACGCCGGAAGTGCGCGTCTGGCAGCGCCGGCAGGTTTGTTGCCTCTAGCAGTGGGAGAATCCTGCCCAAGCAAATTAGAGATCACGTTGCCAACGACCGGATTAATCGCTTTCGCAACCTGCGGGAGCACCTTCATGGCCGGGCCTGCAATCTTCTTGACCGCGTCACCGATGAAGTCGATGAAACCAAACTCCTCGAGGTGCTGGGCCGGAAGCTTCATTACGGCTTCAAGGGCGGCATCGGCCACGAGCGCACGTTTGGCGAGCTGGTCGGCTGTCAGACCTTGGGTGCCGGCCGCAGACGCGGTTTGGTCGTCGAGGGATTCGGCATTGGCAATATTTTTTACTGCATCGACCAGGATGGGGAGGCCGAACTTGGCTGCCTGGACAACGCCTTTACTGGCCAGACGCGCACCTGCCTTGATGATGTCGAGGAAGCCTTCTTCGGCGTCGCCATCCACGGCTGATTCTTGGAGATTGCGTTGCAAAACAGATTGAAGGACACCCAAGAAGTTCTCGGTATCAGCATCGGCTTCTTGGTCGATGGCAGAGGAATACAAAGTGGTTGGCTGGAAAGGTTCGTCGTACGCCGCTTCAAAGCTCTCCGCTCCACTCTGATTATGTTTATGAAGCGAGTCGAGGGCAATTTTCAGAGCCGGCTCCATCATAGCACTCATGACGTGGGGCGCAGCTTTCCGGACGATGGGCAAGGCTCTCATAACTGCATCTTTCATGTCGCTGAAAATGCTCTCCTCAAGCTCGTCGGGAAGGCTTGCCGCCTGTAGGGCGCTCAGCGTGGCTTCAGCCAGAATTGCTCGCTCCATGGACCCTTCGTGCAGAGGAGTCCCATCTTGCACACTCTCGGCGCCAGTTGACTCCGCCGCGACAGAGCTCGCAGCGTTCAATGCGAAACCAGCAAGTGCACCGATTGGGCCTCCAATGATTGGGAGCGCACCGCCTACCACCTTCAGTATATCCATGAAAGCAAACTCTTCTGCCTGAAGCGACTCGCTTTTGGTGTTCATTGCTTGGCTTCGTGAGGTTACGCCACTTTGAATGAGCTTAGCCATAGCAGAAGGGCGACGCTGGTGCTGAGAGGAGACCTGCGGACGAACTCCCTGATCATTCCCGTTGACACGAGACTTGGATCCGGAGACAGGATTGCTTCCCAGAGGCTTTTGGTAGTCTCCGGATGGTCCGGTGGCCGAAGATTTTCCGCTCTCTGTCACGGGCATGAGATGCAAGGCGTCGCTGGGCAAGTGCAGATCAAAGGCCGCGAGGTAGTCCTTGTACGGATTGCCAAACTTCCCAATGACCGAGGCAGAGTTCATAGCGCCTCCGTAAACGTGGACTCCAAGAGAGACTAGATCCGACTGTCTGAGGACTGGAGATCCAGAATTGCCTAGTCGATGTATGTCAGATATTTCCTCCAGCCAAAACAAAAAACTGGAGTACATACCTCCAAAAGTATCAATGTTATACTCAAGCATTGTATCTGGTGAGCCAGCAAGGTCGAATTCCGTGCGGAGAAACATCTCGTACATATGGGCTCCTTTCTCGCCCGTGTATTTGTCAGACAAGTCGCCGGGATAGCCCACGACACCGAGTTCAAAGTTTCCTCTAGCAGGGGTCTCCTCGTATCTGATGGGCCTGATACCGGTAAAAGGCGTATCAACTTGCATAAAACTCACGTCAAATGCTTTCGAGCCCTTTGTCTTGACCCAACCTTCAGTGGTGACAATTCTTTTAACCTGCCTGAATTGGACGTTGCGACTTTTCTCCGAGTCACGTCCACTGTAACCTATGTAGGCTTTGACCTCTTCAGCACGACCCCACTTATGGCCCCAGTCATAGCTGCAGTGCCCGGCCGTGACGAAGATGTCTGGGCTGATGAGCCAGCCCGTACCCATGGCCCAGGAACCGGGTGGCTGGAATTCGTAACGGATGAAGAGCTTCACGATTGCTAGGAAGCAATGTTAGCATCATGTGTATAACAGAGTACAAGAGGTTATGAACTCACATCGATATTTTCCACCTGGCGCAAAGTGAATATTGTCCACCTTAAGGCGCTCATCGCCACCACCGACAACACTTTCAATGCTTTCGTTCTTCATGTCCAGGGAAATGGCGGCCTCGGCTGGAGGTGGCTCTGCGCGGGTTGGTTTGACATTCCAGACAGCTGCCAAAGTACGGCGAAACTCATATGCTTTGAGGTTAAGGTTGAGCGCGGCATCTCGGACGTCGTGGGATAGGTCAACAGCAAAAACTCCACCGGTGGTCTGTCCATTAATTATACCCATTTCGAACTGGTATGAACCTCTTTGTACAAGTGCTGTTGACGAGAGTTCACAGTTGTGATCTTGATAGACAGGATGTGCAGAAAGAAGCGATGAAGAATCTGGGAATAAGAATCTGAAGAATGGTTGGTTGGATTTGCTGAAAGAACGCAACGAACGAAATGAACGCCATATTTATACCTTCGAGGTTGGCACCTACCTTCTCACCGCAATTCCAAACATACGTCAAAGAACAGGCTAGACAATGCCCCATTGGTGAAAGATCAACCAAAGAGGACGTATATCACACACTATTTAGATAATAGTATTCCCTTCCAGGAGAAGACATACCATATCCCCCCAACTTTCAGGTGCGTTCAGCTCGAGCCTGTCAGCCACAGCTTCCAAAAGGTGAGCTAGTCACCATCATACCTTAAGGTTTTGTCTTCTTTCAGGGGGCTAGTGGAAATGAAGAAAAGAAATCTGAGAATCCATTGCTACTTCTGGTACAGATCTTCGAGCGTAACTGTGGCGGCGGTAACAAAGAAGCTGAATCCCCTCAGGATTAGGAATAGGAGGAAATGTGATACAGCTTTTGAAGATCATAATGTGTCGATCTGACAGGCCAAATTATTTTCCATCTTTTGACTTTGACGAGCCTCGGTTTGCTGAAGTCCGGTGAACCAGATGAACAGTTTGAATATTCGAGCGTCACATTTTGCCCCATAAACCTGTCCTTCTGGGGAGGGGAAGAAGGGGGACAGTTCCAGCTCTTGAATCTATTTGGATGGACACTGAAAAAAGCTCCAAACAACGGAAGGGATCAGCAGGAAGAAGGGAGGGCGGGGTGACGATTTCGGATAATCAACTAGCTGTTCACAGTTCTTTCAACTAGAGATGCAGTGATTCCCTATCAGCTGCTTATATTGATTGTCAGGGAGGCTTAGAGACTTACTGCTCTAGGGGGGACTCAAGCGTATTGCTTAGAGAGAACGGGTCTGCATGACTATGGAATTGAAGGCTGAGGATAGGCCTCACAGCTATGGAGGAGTAGAAATAGTAGGGTAGAAGCGCTATGCCCAATGAGAACTCGCCCTAATGGCCAGATCCCTCCTGCCTGTAACATTGAATTCTCCTATCCGAAGATGGAATGGCACGGAAAAGATCTCCAGGAGGGCAAAAGTGATGATAATCTCTACTCAGCAATAGCAGAACTGTAACCCTGACTCTTCAAGAAAGACTAGGAGGATGCGGCGTGATTTCTTCTTGAGCGCCACAAATGGCGCCAGTGAAAACGAGACCCCTCTACAGGACATCTGTCGAGCAGATCTGGATGCAGTCTGCATTGTGGCGGGTTTGTTGCCAGCTGAGATGAAAGCGAGCCGCTGGATGGAAGTGCTTCAATATTTTAAGAGATGTCATGAAGATCGCGTGCTAGCCTTATAGGCAAAGTCAAATCCCAGATACGGCTAGGGATGGAGGTTGGATTAGATAAAACAATATGGAGTAAAGCCTGGACTTCGCAGAGGCTGAGTACAGCCAGCCTCACAAGGGACGGTTAAAAAAAATGTTCTCCACTTCCTAGGACAGTTTTAGCTTCTTTTGTAATCTGAGTAGGGGACGGAGTATTATTCGACAGCCATTCGCGCAGCTAAATATGGCTACAAAGGATTAGAATCATCGCATTTTTTCAAGAAGAAGGTGGTACCCTGTAGGAGATCCGAAATGTGGTCAGGGCTACATGTGATTGGGCTCGTTGGATAGGACAAACAGTCGCAAATCTCGGTTACATGCTCAGCTACCTCCCTTGCTGATTGAAAGATTGGCTATGCTTTCGTCGTAGCCTCAATTGATGACAGCATCATGCTTTTCGATTTCCTCATGATCTGCGGACTGAACGTCTTTGGTGATGGCAATTGCGCAGATGGTACGGAGTAGTCACCCGGATTTTTGCGAACGGGTTGAGGAGGATTAAACAAACTCAAAAACAGACTAATTTCGGGACGCGGCAGCGGAACGTTTCGCCGGATGTGCATATCTTGGGCCCGGACATTGAATTAATTACTAAGTGATATTACATTTTAAATCACGGTCTTCGTCCGAGCCCGGGAGACTCTACAGCAATTAATCTTGGTTTGGCTAATATTTGAGTTAACCGACAAGAGAAGCGTTAAATAAGAGCACAAAGATGAAATAGAAACATTAATTAGAGGCAAGAAGCTAATTAGCGGCCTAACGCTACAACACTACAGAGCCCAGAAGCCATGATGTAGTCAGCCAGAAAAGAAAGCAGCTAAGAGGGAAGCGAAAGAAGAGAAAAGAGTAAAAGACAAAAAGAGAGAAGACGACAGAGGGGATTGAGGAGTACTACGATATCAGGCCGAATTGTTGTACCCCTTCCCTGGTCAAAATATCTTACAAACGCCTTCTTTACATACATATCCCTGTCAGCATCCCTGTCGCTATTTTGCACAAATTTTGTTTATCCTGCAAATTCTGCTTATTCTGTTCATCCTGCAAATTCTGCTCATCCTACGCATCCTACGCATTCTACGCATTCTACGCATTCTACGCATTCTACATAGATACTAATAGGCCTGACAATAGGCCTTCTACTTCTCCTCCTCCTCCTCCTCCTCCTCCTCCTCCTCCTTCTTCTAATCCCTCTCATTCTACTCAAGATCAACATTTACAAGTCCAAACTCTACACAACACAAGCTATTCGTCTAGCGAAATTCGTCAGCAGTTACTAAATCTCACTCAACGTCAAGATAAATATATAGTATATATAACTGTATGGACAGTTTCTTTCACAAAAATGGCCCAGTCCTTCGATCTTGATTGACGATCTTGAAACCAATCGCAAATGTCTTTGATGGGTAAAGCCACTGGGATGCTTGCAATCATCGTTTGGACCCAGAATCGTAAGAGAAATTCTACTGAACATCGCTTTCGTTTGACTGAATAAGTGCTGTTCCGGATACGTGTCTCCGCTTCTTGCCCTTTTCCCTGCAACCACATTTGTGAATCATAAAACACAGCTGACATGTGCAACACACTCTGATTTGCAACATAATTTCAACTTACTACACAGAAGAAGTAGAAATAGCATGTTGTGCTGTCTAAATGTAGTGTGTAGAGAGCGTATATGTCCTCAAGTTCCTATAACTGGCGTTGTAGCGATATGTTTGATCTTAGTTTGAGAAGAATAAAATATGACCTTAGTCGGTTTTCTGGTAATGTAGCTTACGAGGAAGACAGTATCAGGCACTGTACGTCTGATAAGCGAGAAATAACGAACCAGAGTTGAACTCATGGTTGCATAAAATAAGAAGTGTAAAGAGTGATTGATTTTCTCATTACGAGTAGCTACAACATTATCGGTTAGGAGTAAGTTACTTACTACGTAGTAGTACTCCCACACCTTAACTAGCGTATAAATTTCAGGGCGGGCTACACGGGTATCATGGGGTGAGCTCCGGGCCTTGAGTTACTTAGCAAATGACCCACTCTAAGTACTATAGTGCCTCGTGCTACAAGCATGTAGTATTTGCATATTATTTGAATAGTATTTGCATCTCTACCTGTCTGCAAGATTTCGTGGACACCACAGCAAGTCATTGAGCTTCGTCTGCACTGACCTCGCCGCCTCCCTTCCATCATGGCCGACTCATCAAGTCAGGCACGCCAAACGCAGACTACCTCTTCCACGCTGGACCAGAGTTTCCCTCCCTCCACCACAGGACAGGCAGATCTCGACGCAGACCTCGAAATGGAAGACGACACCCCGCGACCCTCAGACCCAGCACGCCCAAGATACCTCCTCCTCCACCCTCGATCACGAACCCACAACCCAAACAGACACCCAACCCCAACAGCAAGAGCAACAGCCCAACTCCACCTCGCACGGCCCACCCCCCAGCCGGAAAGATGCCTCGCTACGAGAATTCCTCAGCAAGATGGACGACTACGCTCCCATCGTACGCTCACCTCTCTCCCTCTCCCTCTCACTTCTATTTGATCATCTCCACCCGGCGCCTCAACCCGCACCCGTCTCTCTCTTCCTCCTCCCCTCCCCTTTCCCAACCCCTCACTAACCATTGCATGCGAAAAAATCCCCAGATCCCCGACGCAGTGACGTCGCACTACCTGACGGTGTCGGGCCTGCCGCCGCCCAACCCCTCCGACCCGACCGGCAGCAGCACGAATTCGACCCCGCTCCCGCTCGCGCGCCTCCTCGCCCTCGCAACCCAGAAATTCATCGCCGACATCGCCGCCGACGCGTACCAGTACTCGCGCATCCGCGCCTCCAATACCGCCAGCAGTGCCAATCCCATCCTACCGGGGGGTGCTGCGCCGGGGATAACGGCTGGAGGTGGTGTTGGTGGCGGCGATAAAGCGGGTGGGAAGGGAGGCGGAAGCGGAGGAGGACAGGGGGGAGCGCAACTCGGTGTTGCGAGGTCCGGGTACGGAGGCGGTGGGATGGGGGGCAGAGTGGCCAGGGGAGGACGGTCTTGACGATGGAGGATCTGGGCATGGCGGTGGGGGAGTATGGCGTCAATGTGAGGAGGGGCGAGTTTTATCGTTGACCGCCCAGTTTTTTTGTTTGTTTTTTTTTCATCCTTGATCCAAGTTGGTTTGCCAGAAGGGCAGGATGGTTTCTCGGCATTGGCTGGAAGGCGGCATTGGCTGGAAGGAGGCAAGGCTGGAGTTTTTCCCCTCCATTGCATTACTTACGGGTTGCATATGGTTTGCGAGTATGGATATGCGGCACGGGGGCATGGTTGTGGACATGAATCGCAAAAATTTCGCGCTTGCATTTACCATCTGGCGTTCATCGACACGTCACGCCGCTTTGCATCGAGTCAGCTAGACAGCTATATTTTCATGAAGTAAGGTTGGAATGCAGGGCTAGCATGATACATCCAACTCCCAAGCACTGATCACGAGAGTGATTGTGTGGTACTGGGACTGGGACTGAGCAGCAGAGAAAACATCATCACAACCACAAATCCTGCCCCTGCGACAGCGGGGTGCATCCTCCTCTATCTTTACGGTAGATTTCGGATATCAGACGCATATCTATTCGCACGTTATCTTGTGCTGCTGGCGCGAAGTAAAAGCTAGCATTTGATTTTTAGTAATAGTACATAAGCCAAGCCGACCCTGGCTGGCTGCTTTGCTCCAGGAGAATATATACAACGCCTACTTGGCAACCCTTGGGCCATCGCCCTGTCAGAAACAACAATCCAGCACAGCAGATCTTGCCCTATCGCTCTCAGCGTGGGATATCCATGAGAGAGATACCCGTCCGCCAGGATGTGCTGGATGACCTTAATCGTGTCGAACGCCTCTGGACTGTTTGGCGGTCTTAGATGCCTGGGCTTCGTCCTTCCCGTCCTGCTGCAAATGATTCTGGTCTGAGGACACTTTGGCAGGTGGAGTTGGGAAAGGCTGCCACAACGATCTCACCTGCGCAAGTGTGCACGTGCCTCAAACATACGCTCGCCTTGACCTTCCACTGGGCTTCTCATTGTTTGGGGTGTCATGTCTCGTTTGCAGATTAGAGCTCTTCCTGTGATTCAGCAGTCCGCGGTCCATCTCCTAACCCAGTCCACCGTGTGGTTCCCCATCCCCGTCTTCATTTTCCCCCAGGGGGTTTAGGCTTGTACATTCTGCGGTTAGGTGTCTTTCTCGTCCTGTGTTGCGTTTACACATCAGCCCTCAGGCTTGATCAAGCAATTGCGTCTCAAATCGCCATGCCCGTCACTTGTTTGCCCCTTAAAAAAAAGAGATGTCGGTGTCAACTCACAAGACAAATTCCCCCAACTTCCTACCTATCATGTCCTCCGTAATGAAAACATCTTCGTAGGTCTTCCCGTTATGCACGGCGAATCGTAGTCCGAGAAAGTTGGGGAGAATTGTGGCAGAGCGGGCGCGGGTCTTGATTGGTGGTGTTCCGGGTGGAGGAGGCATTTGCGCTGGGAATGTTATGGGGAGCAAGTTGGGTCCTGTTATAGGGAGAGATGATGTTAGCTTGCGAAGTTGGGAGAAGCAGGCGAGGAAATTTCCGTTATGCTAGCTGCGATGGGTGTAATGAAATCGAGTGAGTGAGGTGTGTTGTCTGTTCGCGACTGGAGACCTCGGATGGTACAGGGATGAACTCGCGATATCGTCCTTCGACCTTGGCTTAGAACTGCCAGCGCTACAGGCTCCGCAGTGTCTTTTAGCAGCAACGCGCTTAGACAGGCTTGCAATGCTCCATTTGACTGGATCGCCTCGAAGCCAGAAGGCCCAAGAAAGTAACCCACGCACAACCACAAAGCCATGCCCGACGAAAAAGAACATACCTTTCCAAACCGAGCGCTTGAAAAGCGCAGGACTCGGCCGTATCAGCATCGTGCGTACAGACCGATATCTCTGGAAGGCAATGGAGCGAATCTCCCACTACAAGAGAGACGATAACCCGTGACGTTGAAGCTTGGAGTTCAAGTTGAAGTCAAGCTGAGACTTGGCATCAATTCCCCTTGGCACGCTTTCACGAATAAGGGAAATCAGTTATGAGGTCTTCGAGAATGGCTTGGGGACGGAGATGGTGACAGCTCATGGTTGTTTGCTGTATTCAGAGGGGTCTGATAGGGTCTGATAGGGTCTCAGCTATGTATGAACTTTAGAGGAGCCTTCTACCTTAGATGCAGTACGAGAGGATGAACACAAGCGCACTCAACTACATGAGGAGACAAGCAGGAGATCCCGTATCACTCAGCAACCTGCAACCACTGGCAGGTGGTTCTCCAACACCAAGAAAACCGTTGATTCATTCAATAGTGACTGTTATCCTATTAAAGCTTTTGGAGTTCATTTCCGCCATAGTCCAAACTTCGTTCCAGTGATTTTGTTCATTATAGAAACATCGACTTGTCCCTTTCATTCTTTCAATCATTCCCATTTCCTCCACTCCTCAATATTTGCTTGCAACTCGGCCGTTCGATCCTTCCCTGTTGCCATATCATTCATCAGGTTCTTATGCTTCTCCTGCAACAGTCTCTCAACACTGTGCCGCCTTGAGGCAACTTGCTTGAGATATTCAAAATCGGCATATTTGACGGCCTCAAGAAACTTCTTCCTCATACGTTCACTGTATAGCTGACAGCTGATGCCAGAGTGGTGGTTTGCACCAGGTACGAGCTGAAGTGTGCGAGTAACGCTGCTGGCAACAGGCTGATCTGCCACAGGCCAGACGACTTGATCGAAGCATTCTTCGCAAATGGTCAATTCGGGGAGGCTGGGAATAAAGTGCCAGAGCTGTCCCATCACCATATCATCACGAGTGCATTCACGCACTCGTGCAGTCTTGCGAGCGTAATCTGCAAAGGCCTGGATGTCCGGCTCCCGCAGCCGTTCAACGTCATACTGCACAGCAGCTGCATCCAGTAGTCTCAGATAGCTATCATGTCGTCTACTTTGCGTGTTGAGATCGCACGTTCTCTCCTGTACCAATGCACCAGATCTCTTGAAGATGCCGCGCAGTTGTGGGAAGATAATTTCCACGGATCGCACACACTCCGAACAGGCGTCGAAATTCGGAATGTTGTTGCCGGTTTGTGGATCGGGTAACCGATACCATGCTCTGACATCGCTGCCCTTTCCAGGACAAGGCTTCGTTGTTTCCGAGTTGCGAACAATCTGGTAGATCATTTCTAGGCTACTACGACGTTGTTTGATGATCTGTGCCCATGCATGCCTGACCCAAGGTCTGCTAAAGTCGCACAGGATTCGCTGGCCAGGCACTTTGGAGGTGCTGGGAGTGAACATGTCCCGAAACCGTGAAGCGCCGAGTACCGTCATACACGAAGGACAGATGTCCAGCTGTGGCATGCCAACGACTGTATACCAATCGTGGTAACCAGCTTGTGCCACCGAACGAGGACAAGGCGGCAGTTCCGATAACTGGTGGTGTCGCGGGGTCTTTTCCGGTGATGATGGCGATCGAGGCAGCCGAGGCCTCGTAGGCAGAGGTGCAGAGTTGGGTGTCATCGGCTGACTGGAATTGAGCTGTGCAAGTCTTGCTGAGCTTGGTTGGCGAAGGTAAAGAGCGTCTTCTGGAGCAGAGTAGGAAAATGCTCTATGGTTTAGTCGAGGCACATCCACTTGCGGCTGAGCATAAGAGCCAGTTCTATTACTAGAACGATTTAACGATGCCATGGCTGGTGAGATATAAGATGTCGATCCAGATCTGGAAATTGGCCGCGAGTCTGGGCGCTCTTCGTCCCTTACAATTTTTGGGATGCCTTTGTCATGCTCGTGCCCTGGTCGAGAGAACGACCCTCTTTCTTCGCGAATCGGTGAAGTGTTGCGAGATCTGCGCCCACTCGCTGGTTTACTAGGAATGCCGCTAGTATGTAGTTCTGCTGATGACGTAGAAGATCGTGATAGAGATGGCACAGCTCTCGCACTACCAGCAGCAGCAGCAGCAGCAAGCACAGTTGCCAAGGGCTTGATCTGATTGTACTGGCTCTCGCCACGGGAGGGGGCTCTAGGGCGTACTGAATCCGAAGATGTCAATGTATCAGACATTCCCACGGAGAAGTAGTCCCTCGGTCTTCTATCGACGCGTGGTGTTTGTGGAGGTGTCTGCGGAGGCGAGCCTCGAGGAGAGGCAGATGGGGAGGGATGAGGTGACTCTTTGTACGGTCTGCCTTTCTTGTCCTTGAACGCTTTTTCTAAATATTCTTCCATGGCTTTGGGTGAGCGAAGTGCTGATGGTTCAAGATAATGTCGGCCGTCGAGAACATGGTTGCCATGCTTAATCTGTCTACCACTACCGCGTTTTTCCTCGCTAGGAGCACCATAATAAGAATATTTATGGCCAGACAAATCCAGTCGAGGTCTCTCTTTTCTGCTAGATGATCCATGCTGCGATATCTGGCTTTCGGATCCCTGCGTACGCAAGGAATCTCCGCGACGTGTTGAGCCTTCCTCGGCGGAAGAGACATGCGACGATTCCTTTGACAGACCTTTGTCCGACCTTGAAACATAAACTGGACGACCTTTGCACCTTGAGTCCTCTGCTGATGACGTATGAGGTGACTCTTTGGGAAGCCGCTTGCCTTGTTGGTCGTTTGCCTCAGCATGATGCGAAACCTCCGCCTCAGAACCCTTGTTTGAGTGTCCGTCTTTGGTTGATCGAGCGTAGGCATAATAGGATGACCTTCTCTCAGCTCTTGGAGCCTCTTTTGGCCCATCCTCTGGTGAGGATAGAGGTTGCGAAAAGGTCTCACGTGTTGACCTATGCCGGGAATGATGTCGCTGTCTTCTTTCACTATCGGATGAATCGTCAAAATCACTCTTCAACCTAGGCTTCGATCGTGGCCGAGCCGAGGAATGCCGCTTGTTGCTCTCAGCTTTGGGGGATGCCTGAATAGGAGCGATATGTTTCGGCGATAGGAGTGTATTACCAGATAACCGTTTGGATGTGTCAGTTTTGGTAGGTGCTTCTGGCTTTGTGTATGAGTACGGTGAAGGTGCTCGTCTTCGGCCACTAATCATCCCCTGCAAGTCACCACCAAGATCAGTTTGTATTCGCGGTATGCCTGGGCGACCGCGAGAGGGGACATATTCCATAGGCTCTTTCACCGTCGTCGAAGGCGGAGTCACCTTGTCAGACCAAGAGCGGGAGTTGGGAGGAGCTGGTGGATACTGGGAATGCTTTCGACCAGCTTTCGAGTTTTGGGGAGTAGGAGGTCCATCACTGTCGTCTGACGATTGATCTTTAACACTTTCACCGTCATTGTCTGTGCTTGACGTGTAGTCACATTTCGGCTCGGCCTCATGATTGCTGTCAAGAATAATTGGATACTGATCGACGCTGCCCCGACAACGAGCTTCCTCGAACTCGGCCTTGCTGTTCCCTTCTGATCCATACGTGACCTCTTTCTTCAGTGCTGATTCTTCATCTTCCACTCGTGGGGAAGGCGGCCACTGTGACCCCATTATCCTTCAGCCTGTATCGTACTCCTACACTCCCAGGAGACGCCAACCGCATGATATGTAGACTCAGGTCTCAACAACTGACTAAGCAATGGAGAGATGCTTTGGCGGTGGATTATCCTTGATTGAGATACTCGGTAAGACTGGGCTTTTAAGAAATCAACCGAGAACCCTGGACTCGAGGTTTCGAACGACTCCGCTTCAGATGTTGATAGCAAACACAATTGAACGTAGAAAAGAAGGGTAGGACGGTTGAGAGGATGAGGCCGGGGGGGTGCGTTTCGTGTCAATAGATGAATGAACAGAGGAAACGAAATCCTGGAAGAAAGAGGTGGCGGCGGGAAGGGTTGGTGGTGTTCAACCTATGGTTGCATAATCGTATGCACTTGTGGAAATTGGGCCGTCCAGAGTCGGGCTTGGAGCCAATGCAAGCCAATTGAACGCACACCACCAGCAGTGGCGGCAGAAAGGAGCAGAGGAGAACACAATTGACTCGACTAATCTACGCTGATCTAAGCTTCATGGTAGAGGACAACAGAGGGGCCTGAAAAGGCGGTGGAAGGAATTGGGGCAGAAACGGGGAAAATTTGGCTACAAAGGGAGCTCAACGGTTGGCCAGATCAGCACCAACGGTCCTGACTAAAGACGCATCTAAAGCCCGCCCAATGTTCAAAAGAAAACTGATTCGAACAGCTGCTTGATGATGATGATCTTCTCTTACGTATTCCGCATCGAAGACGCATATTCAAATGGGTTGTTCACACCACCATTGATATCTGGAAGTCGAATTAAAGCTCTGTGTCACTACACAACGCTGCTGTCAAATGAGGATCTGGGGAATGACAGGGTTTGCCCATGGTATTTGCAGCTCCAGCCCTACCTTGATCTTACAAGCTATCTCAGAGATCGCCATGGCAATCCTAAACATTAGCGTCGATATCTACAAGAAGCTTGAAGCTTGCACGGAGTATAGCAACACCCTGAAAGATTCTAGAAGTGCTTTGCGTGGTCAAATGGCATGTGCAGAGAGACAGTATTCGCCCTGATCAGCATAACGATGCCGTGCATATTTCTTGCGTCAACTGCCAAATCATGATCGTCGCATCGATTGGCAATGCTTGATTCGGCACGTTGCTGCATATTGCCCAAGGCCAAATGTGAATCTGGTGGGCATACCTGCATACTTACTTCCACCCATGCCTGGCCATTCTAGTGGGGCGCAGAAATATAATGGTTGGGCGAATATAGTCCTTTTTCACCACACTTCACATCACAAAATGTATGTGGCAAAAGAGTTGTTTTGCGTCAGATTATCTAATTTGTGCTCCTTTGATAGCACAGCTGGCTCTGAGCTGTCCGCAAGCATACGAATCTCTCCTTTTCATGACCACCAGCTTGCTGATTGCTCGCATTGTGGCAAAGGCATGCGACCGAGTTACACAGGCGTCAACAAATTGTGACTGTTGCAACTGGTGGTTTTAACCACATTCGCTGCAGCTCATCCCATCGCACTCAACGAAGTTACATACATCTTCACAGAATCACATAGGTGCTGGATTCGAAGAATGCGTGTGCAGCACAATATAAACCGCCAGAGACAGGCAATATCGCAAACGGTCATGCCGCCGCATGTTCCGGAGGCATCACCCTCTGCAGTCCTTCGAATCGATCTTACCCTTTCATAACCTAAAGGAATCTATTTAAGATGTACTTGACTTAGTCAGCGTCACCACACGATCACTTGCATCGTGGATGGCGGAAGTCGGCACAACTTCCACTTGGTACTATTCTTGGGGTATGATCGCTGTGGAGACCTGGAAAGCACAATCCATCGCAGGGAATTAGAAGTGGTGGTTGCACAGCGTGCAAATTTCCGTTTCCAGTCTGTATTCCTTGTTGGCGAAGATGTGCATTTGATCAAGAGCCCAGCTCATAATGCTGGAACCAAGATTGTACAGATGTTGCCAGCTATTTGAATATTCTTCTCAAAGCCGATAAGCCAACATCGAACATTGATACCAATGAAGCCATGGATTTCTCCCTGTCGCGAAAGATCTGGGTGCAGCGAACGACGTAGACATTGGGCGATGTTGCTGCTCTCCATTTGATTGATTCTTTTGTTGAAGAAATTTCTTTCCCTGCCGTGTTCTACATTTTCGCTCATCAACTACGGTACACTTCCAAAATCTTGGAAAGGAACGAGTCCTCAAGTTCAATTGTCAGCATTATATGCCAAGCACTTGATAGTAAGTAGGACTAAGTACTACTAACTAGTTCCAGCGTAAATCTGGCCCGATGGGCCCTCCAGTCCATGCCAATGGCGGACTACTGTAACCCTGGAGCCACCGCTCCGGTAGAAGTCCTTCTCCGATGTAGTGAGTTGTCTTTCATGGTTGCCGCAATGCACAGAAAAATGCGCACTAACACTCAATAACAGAGCAATTACCTAACATTACTAACCTTAGTTCAACCTTCGCATGTATTGCTTCTCCCGACAGACCTCGTCTTCACCCCTTCGCCGTACCGCCGTGCTTACTTCACATCTATTGTCCAGCGTACGTGCTCCTACACAGTGCAGATTTAGAAGAATGGCATCCAGTGTTCCTAAAACGATGAAGGCGGTCATACTCGAGCAGAATGGTGGCCCAGACGAGCTTCATTACAAAACAGACTATCCTACACCAGCACCCGGACAAGATGAAGTCTTGGTTAAAAACGAAGTCATTGGCATCAATTATATCGACACATATTTCCGGACTGGCCTATACCCTTTACCCAGTAAGCCTGCCATCATTGGTCAAGAAGCATCAGGCACGATTTCGGCCGTTGGCCCCGGCTCAAAGTCACACAGATTTGAAGTTGGGGATCGTGTTGTGTGGATGAAGTTTGGGTCTTACGCTGAATATTCTGCTGTTTCTGCCGAAAAGACGATCAAGATTCCAGATGGAATAAGCAATGAGGATGCTGTTGGTGGCTTTTTAATGGGTATGACCGCTCTGAGCCTGGTCAAAGAAGCGTATCCAGTCCAGAAGGGAGATTGGGTTATGCTTCACGCCGCAGCAGGTGGGGTAGGTTTACTCATGTGCCAGCTACTGAGGGCGATTGGCGCCAAAACAATCGCTACGGCAGGGGGCGCAGAGAAATGTGAGCTTGCAAGGAAGCATGGTGCCGACCATGTGATTGATTACAGGAGCACTGGGGCCCCAAAATGGTTAGATGAAGTAAAAAGACTCACAAATGATGAGGGTGTAGCTGTTGTCTACGATTCCGTGGGAAAAGATACCTGGGAAAACAGTTTGGAGGCTGCTCGCAGGAAAGGCAAAGTTGTCTTCTATGGAAATGCGAGTGGTCCGGTTCCGCCCTTTCCAATTGCCAGACTGTCGGCCAAGAATATTTCAGTCATCAGGCCTACGTTGATGGGTTATACTTACACGAGGGAGGAATTCGAGTATTACGCCAATGAGCTCTTCCAGCTTGTCAAGTCAGGCGACTTGAGGATTAGGATACATGATACGTACAAGCTGGAAAATGCTGCACAGGCCCATAGAGATTTGGAAGCAAGGAAAACCACGGGAAAGTTATTGCTCAAGCCGTGAAGCATTGGGTATCTATACAATATATACATGGGATATCTTATACACGTGTATCTTCAAGAACAGCGGCAACACCGTGCTTCTCATATCTTCAGCCTTTCTCTTCCATTGTCAATTGCTCAAGTATCTTGAGTAGACTCCTAAGTCCATGTAGAACATTCTCGTCTGGTCCTTGACTAGGGGTCCACCGGGCATGGGCAAAGTCAATCAGTCGCATTTCTGACACTTTCGGTAGCTGTTCGTCCTCTTCTTCCTCGCTAACTTCATCTTCCCCGATTTTGCCCGAAGAGTCTGAAGCTACGATAGCTGCTCTCCGTTTCTCATCCTGCATTGCCGCCTCCATTGCCGCTTCATCCCCTTCGTACACCATCAATATGCTAGCCGAGTACATTCTGCTCTCCTCTTCTTGCAGCACAGCAGCAAGATCCCTCACCTCCCTCGCCAATCTTTTCGCAACATGCTGTGTCCGGCCGGGTTTCTTCAAAGTCTCCTCTCCACCCAGGAATTCCACAAACGCCTCGTGTACATTCTCAGCACCAAAGTTCCTCCCATAATACTTATCGTAGCTTAGATACCCATCCTCCTGAACCGCAATATGCTTCTCAGATATACCCTCTATCTTCTTCCTCCTTTCGGGCCGATACACCCTCATCCCTACAATCCTAAACCCCAAACTCCGACTTGTCGTAGCATCGCTAACATCATCAAGCTTTCTCTTCTTCGTCTCCGGCGCATCATCATCCCACAACCTCGCTCCCAGCTTCACATCAATAACGTTTGGTCGCTTAAAGCCCGCCGTCACATTCTCCAGCACAATAGATAATCCCGTATCGAGCTTCTTGCCTCCTGAAGGCACCCAGTCTGCCGCGCCACCTTTCTGCAGATCATTCGATATCACAGCAGGAGCGGCGGTCGCTGGAGCAGTGGGACTACAGGGATCCTGATTCTCGCTAAGAACGAGCGTACCCATGAAGGTCGGCATGTATGCCTGGAATTTCGGATGAGTTGCGGCAGATTCATAGAAGGCGACTTCGGCTGGGGTGCACGGCTTGACGATGATGGAACCGCTGGGGTCGGAGCGGACTCCATCGTGGCCGGCGGCGGCGTGGGTGTAGGCGACGAAGGTGGAAGGGTCTGTTTGAGTTCTGAGGAGGGCCATGTTCTGAGGGAAAAGGGTCGAGGTGCTGAGATGGGGTCATGCGGTCAGAGCAGAATCAGATGCTCATTCGTTTCGGGAGAAGGGACGAAGGGTTTTCCAAAGGATTGGAGATTGATTTGCTAGCTCGAGTTGTGTCGATGAAGAGGTGCTGGCAGTTGTTGGAGGGCTATCTTCAAGACCATGTTCCAGCCCCAAAAAACCGCAATAAGGTGTGTATCAATAGGCTTGGCCAGATGGGAAGCTGGTATTCACCTATCTCTCACACGGAAAAGGGTATGTAAAAGTTATACAAATCGTCTTGATCAGCACACTTCCAACATATCCATTAGTCTTCAGATCAGAACCTTGGTCTGGTCATAGACTTTTGCACTGTACTCGTGTTTCATGTCTTGCGGAGCATATACGACATTGAGATCAACGAGCCTTTAAATATCCCCGTTAGTATACAAAACACTTGTCGTTATATGTCTCTAGTATGTCAAGCTCGCTAACCATGCACTCTTTGCCACTAGAACATACAAAGACATCATGCACGATCTGGTCCTCTGAAATATGTTCCCCAGCTTCGGCATAAAATTTATCTAAACCAAAATTGCATTATTGTTGGCCGTATGGTGTAGTGGTTATCACGTGTCCTTTACACGGACAAGGGTCAGTCAATTGTATTTCTAATTTCTGATAAATTAAACTAATACACATTTAAAGTCCTGAGTTCGACCCTCAGTGTGGTCATTTGAAGTTTTGTTAGTTCTCCTTCCTGCGTTTTTTGTTATAATTGACATATAGAAAAATAATTGATATTGGCCGAATGGTGTAGTGGTTATCACGTGTCCTTCACACGGACAAGGTCCTGAGTTCGACCCTCAGTTTGGTCATTTACTTTTTGCCCCCTCTCAGCTTTCGCATGCAAATGTTAGCGGACAGGTTCCCTTGGAAGTGAAGTGTGTGGGCCCCATTATTTAGTTGGTGCCTAGTCTTTTGCTCGAAAGATCTTGCCGACCTGAGCGTTTTCGAGCTGCAATTTTGGAGACTCGGATGTATCCTACGCCTATGGGTGAAATTATCACATTCGATAGTCGTCGATTCAAGACCGGATACCTACTGCTGCATGACCATATATCTTCAGCATGCAGTAGCTGTGACCAAACATTCAGCGGCAGGAGACTCCAGAAATCCGCAGCTTGTTGCTCGCATTACCACCTCAGGCTCACGGTGCAAATTACCATTTATAGCTGAATGAGATCGTGTTCTCTCTTCCAGTCCTCCATCTTATCGGAACACGACATAAAGCATGATATCTTCTATTACCAGTCAGTAGACATAGGCCACATCGCATTGAACCTCTGGTATAGTCTTCTTCTTCCGCCACTGAGCTTGCACTATCCTGTCAACATTACTTGATTTAATGTCTTCAATGCATGCTAGAATTCTGGTTCTGATCATTTGACCACTAATCCTTCCTCCGCTACAATCCAGCAGATTCTAGCCTCTAGGTAGGACTCTCAAAATCTGGCTTGTATACTGTTTTGTCGCATGCGCCAAGTTAAGTAGGTCTATCGTTTGCTCAATTTGAGCTCATCGCCATCTCTGACTACCACCGGCGAAGCCTTGCCTAACTACGCTGGCACTTGCGTTTCACCATTTCCTTCAACGAGCGCAACATTACACAATGCCCTTCGTGACCAATTTCAAAATCATGAACCACAAAAATACATTGAGCAATGAAGACTCGATTCAAAATCATGCGAATCATCCTTTGCATTCTCCAGCTGCTGATGCCCTAGGCCTTGATTCTAGTAGTATGATGCAAGATACTATGGAAGACCAAGGCGGATCAAACCATAATCGACCAACTGGTGAAGGACCTGAAAATTCTCCAGCCATTGATACAGCAGATGATGGTGGTGCCGAAGAGGAATTGGGAGCTTTTGACGACGCGCATCTTCAGGTTGACCAGCCAAAGAAGAAGAAGAAGAAAAGCAAGAAAAGCAAGCCAAAATCCAAGAGGGGATTGGTAAGAATTCGTCCATCTAAGGCTGAAACGTGCTAATTTGACATCCGATAGAATGCTCCCAGCGGTTTTGAGGAGTATAGTGCGGATGCTCCAATTACGCCAGCTGAGTACGACGAAGAGAGAAAGCTCTACGACTTGTTAGTCGCCAGGGTTCCCTTTGCGAGCAGCTAGCTGACAGATGCCACAGAGACCTTCCATTCACTGAGTAAGCTTCATTGCCTGATATCGTGCGAACGAGTTTCTCTTCTATGACTTCTGACGTATATCGATAGTCGCATCATAACCGCTATCCATCGCTACGAACGTCGCCGTAAAATGCTTCCAGCTACCCGGGACACATTTCGTAAATACCTCGCCTATGGAGGCTTAGATGTTACTCCAAATATGTTCCAAGGTATATCCGAACGTGACGCAGAGTCGATGGATAAAGACACTCTTACACATGCCCTGGCTCAAACAAGTTTGTCACATGAATTTCGTGATATCGGCAAGGAGTCTTCGATGTGGGTCGTGGACTTTGAAGGAGTGATGAAAGGATTTCTCTCCCGCCGAGTTCCCTTTTTCTATGCTCTTGACACCGAAGCCGACGTTCAAGCTATTACCACTCTGCTTATCAATTTCATGAATTATCTCCTTCACCACGACGTATGCCCGGAATACCGGGAGCCCATCTTAGCCGCAAAGCAGTGCTGCGTCAAGGCCACCCAGGAGCTTTGGTCGATCGTTCAGGCGCAAAGATGGCTCCCTGGCGACTTCAACATAGCATGTAGTACCCTGTTCGACGGTGCCTACAGCAGGAGATATGACGGTCAGACATCCTGGGCTGATGATGGGGGAGAATTTATTGGCCAGACAGACGATCAAGCCAGACAGATTGTCAAGTTCGCTGTGGCTTGTGCTGGTAGCGAGGAGCAATACCAACTCTGGTACGAGAAAGCTATGGCGAATGAGATCAAAGTCACCAAAGTGAGGAAGGAGGTCGGGTTGGAAATCACCGAGATCATTCTACCAGATGATGAAACACGGGACTTCTACAAACAAAGAACGAAGGACTTTCGACCTGTTGGCAAGATCCATACCAAGGGATGGAAGAATCCATCCGCCACTGTTGATGATCTAACACCTGAAGAGCAAGCTCTACAGGAGAAGACATTGTCACAGGTAAAGCAACAATCGGAAGAGGTGCATCGATTTCGCGAAGCAGGAGAGGATGAATATGAATTCTTTGTCGAGGAAGCAGTCCTTCAGCACCTCTTCGTGGGTATGAAACTCGAGGCCACCATTCGAACGCTCAATTGTGGCATCTGCTTCGTTGACGAAGTGTTCAATGCCTATTTGAGCTTTGACACCTTCTTGCCCAACGATAGACTGTATGGCTACAAGAAACCGAGATGGCTGCCTGGGTTTTCTCTTGGTGAAGACGGGCTAGTCAAGTATGATCCGAAAGCGGCAGAAAAGGGTGAAGGGAATGATGTTGAGGTGGACGATAGAGATGACTAGGGATGTGGGAGACGAACATGGGATACGATGACCAAATAGGACTTGTGCCTAGCATGCAACCGTGGGAACAGTCTCAAGCAAGCGTTGCGGGCATAGGCTTACTATATATTTCCATGAAAGCTGACGAGCAAAGCGCGGCGGTCATGAAATTGTACTTTGAAGGAGACGAATTCCAGACGACAAAGTGAATCACCAACATGTTTCCTATAGTGAGGCCATAAATCATTCTCTACGAGTGTTCATAGAATATTAGTGGAGACCTTGATTCATGAAGATGCCGAATATATCGCATCAGTAGATGACATTTTCTGCTTCAACCCCTTTCCTATCCACCAACATCTCACACGATAAGCATCCGACCGCACCGGATAAATGCACTGGTATCGAACCCTGATCCCAAGCCCCGTTTCCACACCTTCCTATAGGAAATATTGTACCATTTCTCCCAGTCACAATAAGCCCGCCCCACCCTCTCAATCTTCTCAGCAATGGAACCAACCCCCCACACCCAAACCAACGAGCATGGACTCGTCCATCTCGGAGCCCATCGTCGTAGCTCCGACAACCTCAGTCCCTTGGAGCAGGAAGTCCTGGATGAGTATGCGAGATTGGCGCGGAACATGGAGAGGGTGAGTAACAAGTCCCATGGTTAGCTTTCTTTGTATCAATATATCATCTCCCTTGCTTTGCCTGGCAGTGCTGTTCTTTTTTATTTTCTTTTGGAGTAACTTTGAGGGCGCTCGTCCACATTTTCGTGCCTCAATTTTGGAAAGGATACTGTGAATGCGTTCTCATGAATGGCTTGCAACTACATGTTGAATGTTCTTTGATGTGGGCTAGACTGTGGGAAACGGGGCTCTTTTCCTATCCTATCCTGTCTGGTGTGCTTGACAAATGAAGTGCCATTTCGAATGGGCTGGTTCGTCGAAGATTGGATCCCTCTTCCATGGACTTTGAAAAAACTCTCTTACATGAGCGCTCAATCCCGTTCGCGAAGCAGCTATCCTATCAGCTTTCTCCCTTGCTCAAGCCCATCGCTCCTACAAGCCCTCTACTGTAAAAAAATTTGATATTCTCCCTTTTTCTCAGTGTTCCAGCCACTGGAAGTTGATACTACAACATTCCTCCCCGCTCCTTTTGCTCTCTCCCTTCTTTTCCCAAACCTCACTAACGCTCCCCCCTCCTCTTCCTCCAGCTCTCCACAACCCTCACCCACTTAACAAACCCGCCTTCAACGACAACCTCCTCCTCATCTCCCGCTCAATCCCCTTCAGCCAACCCCTCGGCATCAGCACCTCCACCCCCAGCACCGGCACTAACCCTCGAAATCGCCGAGTCCCTGCGCCTCCTCGAACGAAAGGTTGCGAGTGTCTACACGCTATTGAAGGCTAGCGTGTATAGTATTGTGCTGCAGCAGGGAGAAGGAGAGGTGGAAGGAGAAGGAGATATAACTCAGGGGTCCGTGAGAAGAGGGGTAGGGGACAACGGGGCCAGGGAGCGGGTGGAGTGGTGATCGAGACGGAAAAATCTGGGTACTAACACCGGATTTGTGTTATCGATATGCATGGTTGGGCTTCGTTGGCGGAGGCCTAGGTAGGCGAAGAGACGAGGAGACGATACCGATACCGAGACTGAGACTGGGACTGGGATTGAGGGTCTTAGGCTGGAGTATCCCGGTCACGGGGGTTGGAGATTGCGATCAGAAGATATATGAAGGATGTGAACAGGGTCAAAGTGGCTGGGATAAGGACTAGCTCTCATTCATGGTCCAGAGACGCCTCAGTGCTGGCATCGGGCAGAGAGATTGACGTACAGTGGTCCACGTAAGCACGCACTGATTAGCTAGACCTGAAACCCTAGCTGTGGGAGTGTGGATATCAGGCCCACCAGTTACGAATTTCGCCATGAGAGGGACGGGGCTCTTGAAGGAGAGATTCATACAGGAAGGGCTGGGTGTAAGTGTTGTCAAGACATTGAAGCAAGCAGCAGTCTTGGGTGGTCAGGGGGCAATAGTCCAGTCCGAGAAACTCCCCAAAACAACAGCACAGTGTCACAAGAAGAGAACATGTAAGCAGCAAATCGTGATCCTCAGTTGGGCTGTTCCTCGACTCTTTTATTTCGCATTCGCATCTACGCCTCAACCTTCGCCTTAGGCCCTGCTTCCGGCTCAGAGAGGTCGGCCTCCATTCCCACCGCTGGTGGCAGCTCCGGAATGCCCTCCAGATTAGGATCTAGATTCGCATCCATAGTGCCATCTAGACCATGCAGACCGTTCTGGGATGGACCATTCAATTGAAAGCCTTGCAGCTCATTCACAGCACCATCATTCCCATGTGTATTCGAATGCCCAATCTGAAGTTCCTGATGCTGTTGCTGTGACGGCGGCTGACTTCCCCCCGCCAGCGCCATTATCCCCTGCACACCATTAAAGTGCGCTTTATCTTCCTCACCCTGCTGTTTCTCCCTTTCTCGCGCCTCGTTCTTCGATGCTTGGCCCGGTGCTCTTGTCTTGAGATCACCGGTGACATATTTCAGATAATAGGGGACTTCAATACCGCTCTTCAGGAAGAAGAGCTTCAAATTTCTGGCTTTGTCCTTGAGTTGGACCTGATTGCGGTCTTTCAGGGACTCATTGATAGTACCCCCAGGACCGAACATGGCGAGAATTTGAGACCAGTGCGGACCTCGGACTCGGTCGAGACCGGCCATCAGGGCATTTTCTTCTTCGGTAGTCCAGGGGCGGCGTTGCGAAGGTAGACCCGCGCGCCGAGATGCGGGTGATGCTTTGGTTGTGGCTGCTTGACGGGCACGCTCGTATAGGACTTGGGTGGGTGCGGACTGGCTGACGTGAGGCAGGTTGGGAAGTGGGCCGTAATTCGGTGGTAGGCTAGAACGAGCGGAGCCTGGATGTGGAGATCGTGTCGGAGGTGCGTACTGCTGGAAACTGGTATGAATCTGGAAAGCTGGTTGATTTGTCTGCTTGGGAGATGGATTTGGCTGCATCTGAAGCGGCCCCGGTGCTGGAATACTAATATTGTGACCTTGTAGGGCAATCTGCGCAGCTCGTGCGGCCTTCGCCACAAAATCTTCTTGCTTGGGAGGCCCACTGACAGGCTCGGTTGGAGGTGGAGGAATGATAGAAAAGTTGCTTTGGAGCTGTTCCTGAGCAGGTTCTTTGACCTCTCCATTGGCGCTGCGTCCTTTAGTAAATTTGTCCTTCTACCAAAACCTGTCAGCAAACAGATGAAACACTAGGATGGCTTCAAGCATACTGGCTGTGGATTCAGTGATTCGAAGTTCTTGGATATGTAGCTGCTGATGTCCCGCAAGAAGTCGTCCCATTGATATTTCTCAGGCAGCCCATCAAGAGCAGTTGGATTATTGACATCAGCCAACAGAATGTCCCTTCTTGAATGAGCACGTTTAACGAAGTCCTGTTCGCTAGGGGCGAGACCCCGTGCTCCAGGGCGACGGACGAGTATCCTCGGCTCTATGTCGTCCGGGAATAATGTGTATAACAGCTCAGTCTTTGAACGATCTGGGGTGTGCATGGACGAAATGAATGCCTGAGTCTTCAAATCCAAGAACAAAGAGCCTTGCGCCTTCAATAACCTCCCATTCTCAGGCACGAAGATCTCTAAGAAATGATCATTCAGTTCTGCGAAACCAATCTCCTGACTACCAAATATGCTCGAGACAAAAGTAGCAAGATTGGCTTTCCGCAAGATTTCCACCTGCGAAGGAGCAAGCAAGTCGAGTTCAGACGGCGAGAGGAAGGGGGACTTCGAAGAATAGACACGCTTCGTATGGTCGAAAAGTGATCGGACTGTAGAATATTCTTGACCGGCCTCGGATTCCGGCTCTCTCATCAGTGCAATGATATCCTGATATGATGACTTTGCAAGTGTGGAAAGTATCTGGGATGACTCGAGGTGTGTCAGCAGTTTGAGACAGGGCAGTATGGTCAGGATCTCATTCTCACAAGGTTATCGAGAATCGGCAAGCTCTCGACTTTCATACGCGATCCTGTCTTGGCAAAGACCATGTTTTTCGATGCCGAAGATCCGTCATTATCAGCTGCGCCCATTGCACAATATTGTTCAAATCTCTCTGAGTGATCGATTATGTCCGAAATGGCCTTGGTCATGTCTGCATCAAGCTGATCCAGCATTTCAGCTGACCCAGCACCGTCTTCAGGGCCAGGGCCATCATGTTGTGGATGCGCCGTCAGCTGGGCGCGAAGCTCGATTGCACTGGAACTGAGGTCGTCTAAATGGGTAGACTCTTCGCAGGCCGATTTGACGGTAGTGGCATCTTTGTAAGGCGTCTCGGTACGTCGCCTCTTCGCAGCACGATCGGGGTTGGTATGAGTATGGCCGTCGAGGTCGTGGGTTGCTTTGGTCGTACGAGTAGCTAGATGTTGAGCGGTCAGCACCTATGAGCAAGACAGAGAGGCTGTCCAGATCGACGTTCTGAATCATTGTCGGTGTGAATGAGTACCTTTCGGGTCTACTCGGTTGCCTGCTGTGAGGCCAGCATGCTCTGAGGCCGACGATGTCAGACCTCTACGTGTAGTTGGCATCTTTTGATCAGGGCAGGTAGGGAAGATTAGGGTAAGGCAGGAAATGCCCTTTGCCCTCTGCCCTCTGCCCTCAAAGATGTTTTCAGAAAATCTCAGAGGCGAGCCTTGGCATCAGCTCTAGCCAAATTCACCTTTGCTTGGACTTCAACATATCTAAAGTCACTGCGACACGCCTCGAAATCGTACTTCTGCCTCCTTCCCTACGTCTATCCAGCGGTGTTAGTGCGATCCCAAGGTCTCTGAATTAAAGGACTGTAGCTCTACTTTTCAATGAATGCAAGTTTGCCGAGTGCTGAATGCTATTTTTACAACTTAGTAAAGCGATTGTGAACGCTGGCAGCTGTAATCACGTGGTAAAGGGATTTCCACCACATGGACACCTGAATATAACCAAATCTCGTGTGTTGACTGCATCAATATCTTCTGATTGTATTTTCAGACAACTCCACCAACATCAGATTGAAAGCGGGCACCAAAGTTTGAGTATGAATTGGTTCTTCGACTGGGATGGAACAATGACCACAGCAGACACCCTTTCGGTTGTTGCGTCGATCGGTTACAACAAGCATAGAGACCAGAAACTGCCCCCATGGTCGTATTTCACAAATGCATACCTTTCAGATTACAAGGCCCACAAAGCAATGCATGAATCGAAACCGGGGTCTAGCAACTCTATCGAGGAGTTTCTGGAGTGGCAGGAGAACCTTGTTGAGGTCGAACGGGCAAGCGTCGAGCGGGTTGAGCGGGCAGGCATATTTGCAAACGTTACTATCACTGACATCGACAATGCTGCCAGAGAAGCGGTACAAAGTCGAAGCGTACTGTTGAGGCCCGGGCTGGTGTCTCTAATCGAAAAAATTCAAGAACGAGGCGGTTCGACGACAATCGTTAGCATTAATTGGAGTGCTAGATTCATATATTCGTGTCTGGGGAGTGCTCGAGAACCTCGAACCCAGGCACAACCTCACAAGGTCAATATTAGAGCGAATGAAATCGGAAGTGGATCAAGCGCAAAGTTGACACGGACATCTGCAGTCGAAGACCGAGGTATCTGGACCGCTCGTGACAAGGAGAGAATGATGCTGGCCGAGCTGGAGGCCGAACCACAGCAGCGAAATTCTGTCTATATTGGAGACAGCCCAAACGATCTGTCGTGTTTGCTTCTGGCCAATGTGGGTATTTGTATCCGAGACAACGAGTTGAACAATGAACAAAGCAGCCTGCGGGAACTTCTCCACCGCTTCAATATTGCTTGTCAGCACATCGGAAAGTACTCGCATAGAAGGTCCACAGATTACAAGTCATTCAAACGGCTCTGGTGGGCCAAAGATTTCAATGAGATCCGTGAAAGTGCTCTATTCGAACACGAGCATATGAGCTTGGAATAGGAATATCCAATTCCGCCTTTCGAGCAGTACAACTTCTTCGAGAGACAGGTCACCTTTCGCCAGCAAGAAAGGTTCAGTTTCTGCGCCAGCCAGATCATGCAGGATCTGGGTATACATTACCATGTGTAGCGATTTATGTTATGGCTGACACGGGGCCATTGTCTCGCGTTCAGGCGTCTGTCTTTGCACGAGTGAAGAGCACATACCCAATGCCATCATCCAGTATGAATGGAGTTCAATCGCGAAGGTGCGATTCCTCTTCGACCCAATCATCATAACTAGATCCGAAGCAGAAAAGGCCGCAGTAACCAACCCGCGAAGGTATTCTTGAAAGATCTCTGAGTGCCACCCAGCCAAGGGAACATTCCTATGGCGGCTACTCATTGCTCAGCTTGCGCCAGCTTACTCTTTCGTACTTAAGATTGTTGATGAGCCCCGACGAATTCTTCATTCGACTCAGCTGCCGCATTCTCTCAACCAAGTATAGGTAGTGGTGCCAGTACTGCAATCCGCTTATTTCAGCTCCTTCTTTGTCTTTCATTTGGCAACTTCGTCATCTCCAATATGCCATTCAGAGTTGCCATCTCGCTTTTTAAAGCATACTGTTGTGATCTTCTGCGTTTCTTTGCTATCATTCTCACCATAGCACCAGGAATTTCAGGAACTGGCCGGTTGTCTCGCACATTCCAGCTGAGTAGCCAGGTAGTCTGAGGTTCACAGTACAGCATTGAACCTCGAAAGCCAAAGGACTCGAAGGAGACTAAAAGATTCGACTTTTATCATTGCAGCACGCGCAACTTGCATTAGCATTGAAAGCGCCATATTCTTCCAGCATCGCAATGGCCTATATGTCTGTGATAAGGCTACTAAATCATATGGGCGGTGCTGTTTGAAAACAAGGTCAATGTGATGAGGGTAAGGTAGTACTGTGTGTTCCGATGTTGTAGAGATAGATAGAAAGCTTGCTGCAAATCAGACAGTTCGTTGCAGAAGAATATGCTCCTAATCTTGCTCTTAACTAGTCTTAGCCAACCTAATATTTACAGTGTGCCTTACAATAAAGACATCGACTACAGAGTAGTGGTCTCTCACAATCTTAAGTATCGGCATATCTCCTACTAACTAGACCATTTGATCCCAACTCTTGGTTTTGGGTTTGAAACCATTGCCACGTCTTGACTCGGGGTCTTGGAAGCTCGGTCCTCCGGTCTTACTTTGACAGTGGTCAGTTAGGCTCTCGGGCTCACCACCACCCTCCTCACTTTATCAGTTTGATCGACTGATTTCCAGGTGGAAATGAGTGCTCGGACCCCGAGAAGTTCCAAAGAGGCCCAGTCTCTATCATTGACCAGTCTTGCTGTATAGTAGACGGTTGTGTGGTTGCGACTCACTACAGCTGGCTCACCCACCTGTCAAGGCATGTCTATTCTCATGCCAATCACAATTCATTCCGCAGTAGCAAAGGCCGTCATCTGCTTTTGACATGATCATGACTTCATGCATCGAAGGAAGCTTACTGCTTGCGTGACTAGTAGTGAGTACAACGCCCTTGCACATGGCCTTGCAGATAGTTTAGACCGATTGGGCTACAAACCAACGGTGGTGTCTTACCACTACTGCAAGCCAATCCTCCCAATTCTTGGGCTATCGTGTGTGGCACGCTTTCTTGCTGCCCCTCCCCCACTAACACCGCTGGAGAAGCTGTCCAAGCGAGCTCGAGCTGAAGCTGGGCGTGCGGGATGGTGGGACAGCTGTCTCATAGCAGGCTGGGGGCTGCAGTCATGTCGGAGCTTCGGTTTATCCTACTAAAGGCTGCTGCTCCCAAGTACCATTCAGCCCTCCTCGTATTTTCGCAAGCTCTCTTGACATCCTGAGTGGGTTAAGAGCTCCGGTAATTGAGGTCAGCTTCTTGATCTTTCCTGACTTGCTCACAACTGTCAGCTAGTTATGAAGTTCCTCGGCGTGGTGTTGGCCCTGACAGGCCTGCAAGTGGTGCGCACTGCAGCGCAGACTGTTCTCCGTGAGCACATTTGGAGTACAGTAATATACTCTCGATATGGAGATCGTACTCCATATATCCTTCCAACATCGAATACTTTGACCCCACTAGGCGCTACGCAGATGTACAGTGCAGGAACCAGATTCCGAGAACGCTATCTTGTGTCGGCACCCGGCAATGGTAACACGGTCATTCAGGGCATCTCCCCTTTTCAGCTGGACAACGATCAAGTCTCGGTTGTGTCACTGAATGACCAATTCATCGTGGCTTCTGCTCAGGCCTTCATGCAAGGCTTGTACCCGCCTCTAATGGCCTCTTCTAACGCCACCTTCATCAATGGGCAGTCGCAACTCGCCAACGGATCCAATATCCTTTCTCCTCTGGACGGGTATCAGTACCCTCAAATCAGCGCAGTATCACCACTTGACCTCAACTCGATTTGGCTGATGGGCGCGAATAACTGCCCTATGTACTCTGCATCCAGAAGCGACTATTTCAATTCGGCATTCTATGATAATCTCTTGGAGACGAATCAGGATTTCTACCGTAGCCTCCAGCCTGCGCTGCTCAACGGCATCTTCGCCAACTCTAGCGTCAATTATCTCAATGCGTACCTCATCTTTGATTATCTGAACTACGGATCCGTTCACAATAGCAGCTTTCTCGATGATCTCTCCTTCGAGGATCTGACACGAGCGAAGATCCTTGCAGACAACTGGGTCTTGGCAACGTATGGCAATACCTCAGTCTCTGGCCTGACTGAAGGAGATCGTATTCGAGCCATTGCCGGTCGAACGCTCGCCAACAAGATCGTATCGGCTCTGTATGGGAACATCAACACTGCCGGCACGCTTCACAAAATGACGCTGTTGTTTGGTGGATTTGAGCCCATGGTTTCCTTCGCAGCTCTTGCCAGCCTTGCATCGGAACAGAATCCGCAATTTCTTGGCATCCCAGAATATGGTTCAAGCATGGTCTTCGAGCTCTTTTCGTTGACCGAAAACGACACAGACATCTACCCTGCAACGGCAGACCTCAATGTCCGATTCTTCTTCCAGAACAGCACCGACGATACATCTAATTTGGTTGCATATCCACTCTTCGGGAACGGTCCTAGTGGAATCAGCATGACTTTGAGCGAATTCGTAGCTGACATGCAAAAAATCATGATTTCGAGTGTCGGAGACTGGTGCCAGACGTGTGCCAGCGTTAGCATCTTCTGCCCTGCGTTCCAAGCCGATGCAGGCGATGGGCGCAGTGGACCTACGCGCCCTAGATCCAGAGGCGGCCTCCGTCCTGTGGTTGCTGGAGTTATAGGAGCAGTCGTCACACTGGCTGTTGTTGGACTTCTTATTACTGCTGCTGCGGTTTTCGGCGGAGCCCGTCTCTACCGACAAAGGAGCAAGAAGAGATCTGAGCTCAATGGCTTCAAAGGAGGTGAAAAGCTTGCCAGTGATCAGGATTTGACGATTCCCAAAAGCGGTGCAAGTGCATCCATAGCTGTAGCCGGAGAAGGGCCAACTCGGGGCCATGAGCGTGTCGGCAGCTGGGAACTTGGGGATCAGAAAAAGGCAGAGGAGGCACAACAGCCTGGCCTGAACTCATCTGCAACGGTGATGAGGCGGCCAAGCTTTGAGGACGATCTCCATGTCAGCCCCTTTGCGGATCCAGTCAAACCCAATGATCGGGTTTGATGATGAGTGGCCTTTGTCATTGATCCGGTTCATAGTGTCTACCATTGCAACTCATTTCCGATACACTTTCATGTAGCATGGTGCATCAAGAACCTCCATGGCTTTTTATTTTTATTTGGATAAGGCTGCAAATGTTTCAGCTTCAGCAAGGGCTACAACCCGACGTCCTCGGATTGATACATACGTTCCCCACCAAGTACTCACTACCACATATAACGATGAGCATTAATCTTAGGAGCGGGCGGTACTGCGTCCATTGCGATTTTATGATTCTAGACACAAGGTGGAGGCGATGACCTATTGGGGAAGGGGCTCATGTCGACGCTGTTGTGGTGCCTTCCGACTATATATCACATATCTAATGGTGGCACTTGCCATCACTACCTTCAACAGGTTCTCCTTGCCCTAGGTCGCTGTCGAGGCTTGCTGTCTTCCACATCTCTCTCTTCTAGGAGGCATCTCTTTCTGCTTGTTTTGGCGGGCTGCTGCTCAAATCAGGTGGTGTGCATACTCATCATACAATACGCGCACCGTCAATTGGTAGCGGAATCGACTTGCGCAACCAGAAACCCGTTGATTTGAGCACTGACAAGACTACCTCGTCTCAGCTCAACCCCCTACCCTTTTTGGAAAGCTGTAAATTAATCGATTCGTTCTTGTTGCGAAAGCATCCAACTCCTATCCCCAACGACCTTCCACCTCTAAGCTAGACTGCGCTATCTCGAAGTGAGACATCCAACCAAGCAAAGGTCTCGGCAAAGCAGAACACCGCCGCCCAGTCCTGTTCCTACCGGAGGCTGTAAGAACACAGCTTGCATCGCTTCAGACACAACGGGTTAGGAAGGAGTACTAGGGGCACAAACGTTTGTACAAATGGAGCTATGCAACGACACAGAAGTGCCCTCACCAACGTACCAATATTCCATCCCCCAACTTATTGAGATTGGTTGCACAACGATCATTGCGGTCAATATCTCCATATTTACCATTGAAGCAATCCAGGGTCAGTCGCATGCACACAAGCACAAGCACACCCACAGACATATTATCTCCCTTTCTTGCTGAATTTTCTCTTGACTCCCACAACGACAACACTGACTCAACTCCTTCTCATAGCTGGTATTGTGACTGGCCCCAGCATCACATCAAAGCCTATCGCAGTGCCTCTGGGTGAGGTTTCTTCTAACAGACGACGCACTTGGTCTGTTGATTCTGTCGACTCCATGGGGAGCCGTATTGTCTTCGCCCGACGTGAAGATATTCATCCATGTCGTCAACCTCGTAATGCTCCAGCTGGGCTCCGTGCACAGTCTGATGAAGGTTTTGCTCGTTTTCTCAAGCAGCACGCATCGCCAACCCATCAACGGGTCACTGCAGGTGGCCGCATTGTTCCTATGGAGTCCAGCTCTGCACCACCCCAGTTCAACCTGTTCAGTGACAACAAAGCACGTGATAAAGACAACATGAGCCATTGTGAGACGACAGATGATTCAAAGATCGGTAATGAATGCCCAATTTCTGCCATGAGTGGCACTGCAACCACCTATGTCACCACCAACACCGGTATTCCTTCTGCCGGCCTCGGAGAGAACCCACCAGCGGCCAGCTCCACTAAGCAGAAGATCGGTAACGCTTCCCAGCCTATTCACGTGAACACCAATGGTGACCTCAAGCGTGAAGATTTGATGCCAAGACAATCCGATCTTACTCACCTAGCCCCAGCCAGCTTGATAGGTATGCCTCTAGCTGTCACAAACGACACAGCATCCTTCAACCCGACTTCTCAAGCGCTCACCAACGATTCTTGGGAATCTCTTGCACTTCCTTCGTCTGCTATGATCTTCAATCCTTACACCAATATGCTTGTTCACAGTGGCGAGCAACACCCCACGATGGTGTCTGACTTCATGCCAACTTCCACCATGTCAACTGCTCCTTTCCCTTCAGTGTCTGTTGCCGATCAGACAAGTCAGCCGATCAACCACGGTTATCAGCCTCCATTCTTCAGTCAGCAAGGTCTTCAGCCGGGCCTGTCTGCCAGCTACAACCCAGTCATGCCACTCAGCTCCACCAGCAACAATCCATTTCCCTATGCTGTTTCTGCTCCATTCCATAGTGGAATGGCAAACATTGCACCAGCACGTGGTACTTTAGCAGCGGAGATCGGTACTCACGCCCAGGCAGACTATCAGGCTCATATGCCCGCCATGGAGAGGTGGTTCAGCAACATGACCATGGCTCAGCCAATGTCTGGCACCACCAGCAACACCGCAAGCCAGGTCACCGACCAAATCGTCGCTGCTGCAAAGGCCGAATTTGATCAGCTTTCTGCTAGACTGAACCACATTGACCAGCAAACCGCTCTCCATTACTCAACCTTCAATTCTCAGATCAAAGGAATCTATCGTAAACAGCGCATCAGAACGGTTGAAGAACGTGAGGCGGCGAGAATCAAGTGGAAGCAGCTGTGTGATCAACTTGAGCAAGAGAGATCGGTTGCGCAATACCTTCCCAGTCCAGCCGATCACCAGCCAACATCTTCCATGAACCAGATGACGTCAGCTTCCACTCGCCAGAATGGTAACACAAACTTCAACGTTCGTGCCAGTGCTTGGGTTCCAAAGGAGAATCAAGCCAAAGGTGTCCACACTCAGACTCAGCGTCCATCAGCACTTCCAAATGTGAGCCAGCCTGCTCTCACCAACAACGGGGCCACTGGCAGATTCCAGGCTGGCTTCGGAAACCAGTCCTTCGCAACGAGAATCAATCAACCCCAACCACATTCTCTTTCAAACGAGCATAATATGCAGTTGGTCGTTTCCAACCCCTCGAATGCTATGCCGGGGCCTTCTTCCAATCAGCTGACTAATTCGATTGCTGGTGAGATGTACAACCGGAAGTGCAACAACTGGGGACATGGCAGAGGAAGCACAGTTGATGAAGTTGCTGAAAATGAGCACGAAAGCTTAACGCAGCTTCGAGCCCAGACAATTTATCCATGGTGTGAAGGCATTAAGGCAGCTCCTCGGCCTGTTGCAGCGAACACAGCCGTAAGCGCATCTCCTGAACGTTCGCACCCAATTGCCGCTTGGAGTTCAAATCTCGAGCCTTCTCCGCCTGGTACTGTGGAAAAGCAAAGCCAGCAGGACTTGAAGCTGGCGAAGACACATCCTGACCTACGAAGCGAAGTCTCGTTTAGAACCTTTGACAGCACCCTTCCCACAAAAGCCAATGCTGGCAAGACAGTCTCATTTGCCGATAACGACTTGGCCAATTCTGCATCTCGAAGTGGATATGGTCGCAATGGTGATGCATCCAGCGCCCTGAGCTCAGACGTCACCGAAAGCGGACGACAACCCATGATGTCGGGAGAAGCCGCAGGCCCATCGCCAAGAGACTGGGAAGCGATTCTCGAAGCTAGCGCCAAGGAGCAAGGTGTCAAGACTGAAATCGTTGTGGCTGATGGGCGATCTATCACCATTGAAGGAACAGGCGGGCGTGATGGACCAGCCAATGGCACCAACTTAGTGGAGCAAGGCGATGGCGGCCGTCAATACCAGTCTGTCATGTCTGAGCAGGACCGATATGGCATGGGCACGCAGTTGATGGGTATGGGGAGAGGTGTTCGTGGAGTGGAGGGTACTACGACCAAGCCAGGCAGCTTTGGGCTCAACCCTTGGGCTCCCCGTAACGAGAACAACTTTTTCCGCCACAAAGGACCATCCTCCGTTGCTGTCCAGAGTGTCACCGCTAACGGCACAATGCCCGGGTTCGACGAGGGAATGGATCGTTATGGTCAGACAGCCTTGCAGCCACGTCCCAAGAATGCACTCCAAGCCAACGACAGCCCTTCGAGATTTGGCTCTCCTCCGCCGCGATCTTTGAAGAGCATCTGGGAGCCTACCGAGGCAGAGCAGCAGGTTGCTGAGATGAGAAAGTCCATGTACAAATTCTGAGGTGTCAACTTCGTTACGGTGGATGGTGGATGGCGAATGGGGTGTTGGTCTCGGGGCTGACTTGCTCGAACGTTTATCGATACTTCTACTCGTACCAAGTACATGTGTACGAAGCCGTCAGGAAAAATGGGCGAAGCCTGTTGGTGGCGACTTGAATTTGATCAGCATGTTCAATCGAACATCCAGTGCTCGAAGAAGGAGCAACGAGAGGTTACCGTTTTCATTGAGGTAGTGAGATCATTGCCAGAATGCTCGGTCAAGGACTAGCTAGCTAGCATCGATCGAGCCACAGAAAATTCCATAAAAGCATGCAGTGCAAAGGTCTCCGTCTTCTGCTTTCCCGGTGACACCAAGTCTCGGCTCGCCATTGCCACCAACGCGGAGTGAGGTGGGTAATACAGTATTTAATTCAGGTGCTCATTCAGCATGTAGATTTCCCATCCGGTGGGCGTACTAAGCGCAGGACTGGACCGAAGGACCCATCGCCAGCCACGCCTGTGCTCCATTTGTGTCATGTGATACTCAACTACCGAAGAGCTAGCCTTTGTCTGACTTCCACTAACTACCACGCACATCCAAATGCAGGTTGTCGAGGGTGATCTGTAGCAGTAACGGCCTCCATCATACCCCATCATACTCGGTACTTGCTCACTCTCTTGAGTGATCACTTGCTATTTACCTGGCTGGATTGCCACTGAGACGGAGTGAGACGCACCCTCCCTCTCTCTCTCCCTCTCCCTTTCCCTTTCCCTTTCCCTTTCCCTTTCCCATTGCCGTTCCCCTTCCCTGCCCTTCCCTTCCCTTTCCCTCCCCTTCCTTCACTTCGTTGAGCCCCCCGGCTGAAAAAAAAAGCTTCTTTTTGGCTTTGCCGAGTTAGTCGGCGCTGCTTCCCCTCCCCCCCCCCCAACTCATCCCCCGACAACCTTAACTCACTCCAATCGTAGCTACATCGCCCCGGCTAAATCAATAAATAATACGTCCTCTAAGCACTGTTTTACAATCCAAGAGTGTATGACCATCGCAAGCGCCCTCTCACTTTCGATTTCGGTGCTACTTGTTGGCGACGCACTCTGTCACCTAGATGGCAACCTGGCAACCTAGCAGCTCTTGACCCCGAACACCCCGCAGCTCAATCCAGCCAACCTCTACTCCCTTGCACAAAGAGCTACTGCAAGGTCGGCTACCTCATCGCAGGCACTCCTTGCACCTCGGACCTCCCTTAAAATTGGTCAGCGAAGCCACAGTGACCACGTCGTCATGTCAACCGAGAAGCGAAACTTCTCAGGTCTCTCCTTCTCTTCCAAGAAGACCTCTAGCGACAGCAACACACATCTTCCCACCAAGATCAAGAATTTCTTCCGCATCAACAGTTTAGGTAGCTTAGGCAGCCCGAACAGTGATGGCCCCCTCACTCCGAAATCCGAGTCCAAGCCAGAGTCCAAATCCTCGTTTCGACAATCGCGCTTCCTTCCCACTCTCGGAAGAAATCGTTCGACGACAGTAGCCAGCGAGGGCAATCCACTGGAAGAACATATGTCACCGACTGCTCAGGCCAACCCATACTTTGCCCATCAAGGTCCGCCAGCCCTCAGACACCACAACGAAGGCAGCGTGCCCCCTTCTCCACCGGATACACCAAAGCTGCAAACCAATGGTGCTAATGGATTAGAGGAGAAGCCCGTCACAACAGGCAAAGAAGAATTGGCGCGGAAGCTGAGAAGAGTGGCATCTGCTCCAAACGCACAAGGACTTTTCAGCTCCAACAAGGCTGAAAATCGGCCGAGGACTGCAGAGCTCGGCAAGGACCCCATCGTGGTGGAAGATGGTGCTGCACCAAAAGTGAGCATGGTCGTCCATGATGATGATTCAACCCTACTTTCCGTGCCTCAGAATGGAGCAAAGATCGCCTCGCCAGGTCAGATACGGCAATCGGTTGCGTTTCGAAGGACTTACAGCTCGAATTCAATCAAAGTGCGGAATGTCGAGGTGGGCCCAGGCAGTTTCGACAAGATCAAGTTGATTGGAAAGGGCGATGTGGGAAAGGTATACTTGGTACGGGAAAAGAAGTCGAATAGATTATACGCTATGAAGGGTCCGTCTAACAGACCCCGATGCTGCTTTCATCTACTGACTGATTCTAGTGCTAAGCAAGAAAGAGATGATCAAGCGAAACAAGATCAAGAGGGCATTGGCAGAGCAGGAAATCCTTGCCACCAGCAACCACCCTTTCATTGTTACCCTCTATCACTCTTTCCAATCGGAGGACCATCTATACCTGTGTATGGAGTATTGCAGTGGTGGAGAATTCTTCCGAGCACTTCAAACCCGACCAGGCAAATGTGTGGCAGAAGATGATGCCAGATTCTACGCTGCAGAGGTCACGGCAGCGTTGGAGTACCTACACCTGATGGGCTTCATCTATCGAGATCTGAAGCCAGAAAGTACGACTCCCCTTTCTTCTGCCCGTGTCGGTTGTACTGATCATGTGCAGACATCCTTCTTCACCAATCTGGTCATATCATGCTGTCCGATTTCGATCTATCGAAACAATCAGACTCTGGAGGCGCTCCAACCATGATCCTGGGCAGTCGTAACGGTTCCAACTCAAATACATACCCGCTTGTTGATACCAAATCATGCATTGCAGACTTTCGAACCAATTCTTTCGTCGGCACTGAAGAGTACATTGCACCCGAAGTCATCAAAGGGAACGGCCACACCAGCGCAGTCGACTGGTGGACACTTGGCATTTTGATATACGAGATGCTGTTTGGCACCACTCCTTTCAAAGGGAAGAACAGAAATGCCACCTTTGCCAATATACTGAGAGACGAGGTGCCATTCCCAGAAGGATCAGGAAGCACACAAGTATCGAAGTAAGCATCTGTCCTTTATTACCCAGAAGCTCAAAATCTGTTACTTTGCGCGTCCAATATCCATGCTGATTCGTTTACAGTCTCTGCAAAGGCGTAATCCGCAAGCTCCTCATAAAAGATGAAATGCGCCGCCTCGGCTCGCGTGCCGGCGCGTCTGATGTTAAATCCCACCCTTTCTTCAAGCCCATCACCTGGGCCTTGTTACGCCACATGAAACCACCTATGATCCCCCATCAAGGGAGAGCGATCGATACGGTGAATTTCCGCAACGTGAAAGAAAGCGGAGACGGGAACGGAGAGGGGGGAGGGGGGATGGTCGCCAATTCGTTCGGAGGTTTGGGGCTGGCGGCACCGGCGGCCAAACTCAAGGGTGTAGGTTTAGATAGTGGTCTGGCGACGCCTGGAGGGGACGGGGTGGAGGTGGCGACCGATCCTTTTTTGGAGTTTAACAGTGTGACACTGTTGCATGATGGCGACGACGGCGGCGGCGGCGGCGCCGTGGACGAGAGATATGAGAAGGACGGGGAAGGGAAGGGAAGAAGATGATGAGCTCGATAAAGAACGGAGGAACCCCTTTGCATGATTGGAGAAACGAAATCTGGCTCGAACTGCAAATTGTGGGGCTGAAAAGGAGAACAATAAGGCGGCAATGGTGCTTCTTACTGCCTAGCTCATTCTCGCATGACGAAGGAGGAGCCGCCCGCCTGGTGCCTCATGGTGCTGTCAAAACACACCCCTTTGGCATTGAACTCGAACCTGTCTGAGCTATGTATGGCTGACCATCAGGTGATACTGGGGCGAGCAGTGGGATCGCGTACAGTGTCAGACGTGCAAGCAAGCAAGCAAGCAAGCAACACGGGCGCTCAACGTCGACGACATGGAGAATCGGATTTGGGACGGAGTCTACGTAAATATTGGTCTACTACTCGTCGTCGCCGTATCTGAGCTCGGGAGTCTCTCACACGATATCCGAGCAAGAGAGCAACAAAAGCGAGCAAGCGGACAAGCATGTATATATGTATATAGAAACTCCGCGCCCCCCCAAATTTCTGCTCTTCTATGCATGAAAAAGGCCGGAGCTGTGGCGGTAAGGGGGAGGTTGTAAAATACTGTAACTAAGTTACTACGTAAGGATGGCTAGGCTGGCTGCGTTACGATAGCTGAGTTAGGTAAGTTAGTTTGGGGGTGGGGGGGAAGAGAGGGTGGGTTGATGGGGGGTTGTGGATGTATTGTATTTAGTTAAACTGATTCGAAATTACTATGTACGGTAAAATACGTGCGAACTTGGAGCTCGCACGCTCTCTCCTTCTCCTTCTCCTTCTCTTTAATATAATCAAGACGAGTCTTTCCATTCCTCCACGCCATCTAACAACTATAGCTCTTCTCTTCCCTTCCTTCTCCGCCCTGCCCTTCGCTTCGCCCCGCCACCGCTCTTCCTATCTCTCGCCCCGCTCCCCCTCCCTTTGACCACTACCTATATCTATATCTTTATCTGTAGCCGTAGCCGTAGCCGTAGCCGTAGCCGTAATATCGATCGAGCCGGTCGGATGGTGGAAAGACCGCCAGCCAGCCAACTAGCCTATTTGGCTTGTATTGTGTATATACATATAAATGTACATATACATATATATATTCAGATATCTATCTATGAATTTCCGCGGCTTCGAGACGGGACTGGACGGGACTAGACGGGACTAAGACTGGACTGGAGAACAGAATGAGATAGATAGATAGTTAGTTAGTTAGCTGGGGGTGGAACGGGGAACTGAGAAGGAGAATGGGATGGGATGAAAGGAAAAGGGGTATCGGATAGCTATTGGAGTCTGGGTAGATAGTTTGGAATTTTGGGTATGTAATCAAAATCGGAATGGGAATCAGAATCAGAGATGCAGATATGGGGATATGAATATGAATGTGCATATGGAGGGGATCTTGCTGATTCGGTCATGCAAACCCAAGCCACGCCGGCACCCATTCTCCCCTGTTTCGAATGATCTTCCTACCAGATCCCAATGTCATCCCTACATCCCCCCACGACCGACCTTCGCTTATCCGGCCCAAGTCTGGATCCTCTCCTCTCCTCTCCTCTCATCCTCGCTATACAATACCCACCACCACCTCCGGCCACCCCCTACTCCACACAATCGCCCGTCTAGGCACCCTCCCCCTCGCCTCATCCACCTCCGCCACGTATAGAAAGCCGATCACGCCGCTCGTTTGGATGTCTTCTTCTGTGGCATCGGGATCCGCGTTCATGATGGCTAGGATGTGTGATTGGAGGGCTGGTGTGGGCGAGGTGAGCCGTTGGAAGATGGTTCCGTCCCCACTTTCTGTTGCTGCTGCTGCTGCGTGCTGGGATTTTAGGGAGTGGTTTGTTGTAGGGTTGTAGATATCTTCATCTTCGTCGTTCTCGTCGTCTTGGCCTCCTGGACGGAAGAGGTCGGCTGACACGCTTGCGTTTGTGGGGTCTCCGTCGCCGATCAGGAGACGATATATGGCTAGCTGGTTAAACTCGACCTGTTGTTGACGTGGAGAGAGGGTGATGCCATTCGTCAGGTGGCCGGTGCCGAAGAAGTAGGCTCGGATCTGGGCGGCGCGGAAGGCGCGCATAAATGCCATGTCCCGGTCAACGCAGCCGCCTGATTTGGAGAGTTTGGCGACGGTGATTGTCTCGTTGTGATGGTGGTTGCTAGTGGTGGAGGATGTGGGTTTGTTTTCGAATCGGCGGAGGATATCGCTATACAGGCGTTCGGAGCCGAGGATCAGGACGTGAGAGATGGAGAACTCGGAGACGATGTGTTGGATTATGTTAGATGCCAGCGATTTGGTTGTGTTTGCGAGAGTGCCTGGCGTGTCAATTAAGACGCCTGCTTCTTTGGCTAACGGGTCTTCTGAAAGTCTGCCCGAGACGGCGAGGGCAAGTTTGGAGAGGACTGCCTTGTAGTGAGCGGCTGATTTGTCGTCGGCGACCGGGTCGGACAAGCCGTAGTTGTAAACGAGGGGAAGTTTGACGGGGATGGCAGAAGGTCCTGACATGGGACTGCTACCCCATCCTTCTTCGACGTCGAGAAGCGCTCTGATGGCGACTGCTGTCAATGTTCCTGGGAGGCTGAGGACGCCTTCCTCTGGATCTAGATTAACAATTATGGGCTGGCGACCGAGTCTGATGGCATAGGCGGTAAGGGTTTTGAGCAGGCTGGTTTTGCCAGCGTTCGAGGGGCCGAGGACGAGCACGCGTGGTCCATCTCTGCCTCGTGCTTGCGCTTCGTTGCGCAGAGTCTCTAGGGCGAAATGTACATTGACATATTCGGCCATGGGTGTTTCCTCGGCAGAGTATTCGCTTTGAGGGGCGTCATTGCTGATTTCGAGGGTGCAGCCATGGTGGGTAAATATTGCAGCCTTGGTGCCGGTGAAGGTGTATGTCGGGCCTTCTATGAGTTCAGTGCCAAATATCTCGGCTGTGCCATTCAGTAGCTACTCCGTACTCAGTTTGGTTACAGGATGGACGTCAGGATGGACGTGAGGCAGCAAGACTGACCCTGACTTTGACGCATTTGCCAAATGCGACCTCGAATCTCCACTCTGAGCCACTTGACAGCTCCTGTTGCGTTGTCTCGGTGGTCTGAGGCTGCTCGGACGGCTCTTCGAGTCCAAGACCTGGCAGACCCAGCCCTGGTAGTGACATGACATTGCGTAGGTCGAAGCCAGCACCGGCGCCGAATAGGATGTCGTCGAGATTGACGGATTCGTATGGTCTGGAATGCATGGGTGGAAACGCTTGGCTCAGCCCTACAGGCGGAATCCATTTACTAGTAGTTACTACGTGCTACTGGGGGCACGAAAGCAGAGATGGGCATGGGTCGCAGTCTGATGTGAGGGGACTTCGAAAATGAGGACCTTGATGATTATGGCATTGAATTTGGGAGCTCTGACATCTGCTGAAAGTATCCAGAACAGCTCCTGCGCAACATACTAAAGCTTGCCCAGCTAGTCACTTCTGCTCTCAGTGTCTGTAATATTCGACAACGAAATTGACGGGCCAGAAGGCCTCTTTCTCCCATGATCCCACAGACCCCCGCTTTGACCTGACATATATCCGAAGTTCCCTTAGCCTGTCTGTGCCAGCATGTGCGTCGACTCGGCCAAACCCTCTGTAACCCACTCATCCGAGATGTGTCCCTGTTAGAAGAAATATGGAATTGCCGCACTACACACAGTCAGTAAATTGTACCAAGTCAAGGGGCTTCCAAGTAACATACGCAATTGCCAATGTCGCCGTGACGCCAACCAAAGCTCTGGTCCTAACCTTCTCTCTCTTCAGCTTCTCCTCTAGCACTTTGGCTTTCTTGGCCGGCTGAGCAGGCAGGTCTGCGTCAAGCTCTTCTGGCTCCACCTCGTCCACTTTTCTCTTCCTAGTGATTCTGGAGGAAGTTTCGGCTTCTAATGCTCTGGCCTCCTCGACCATCTTCTTGGCTGTTTGCAGCATCTTCTCAGCATCTTCGGGCAAAGGTAACTCGTCGGATCCTGCAGGCATCTCCACAGTTACGTTGGTGCGGGTTGTCTCTGTGTCCCCGTTGACATCCACAGTGGAATCGATCTCGACCTTGACTGTTTCGCCGTTGATTGATTCCTGCTCGACGGTCGAAGCTGCGTCATCGAGCGCAGACTGCAACGCGGCACTTGCGGCGTTGGCGTGGGCAAGATTGGCGTCCTTCGATGCCCTGCTCTGTCTCTTTTTGGTTGAGGCTACCGAGCCTGCCCTCTTGGCCGGGGAAGCAATCTTGCTAGGCGATACCGACCTGGTCGACCTTGACTTGGACGCCTTGGAGGCAGAGGGAGGCGGTAAGATTGGTTTGCCGGGAAATTGATCGTATTTTGGTGGTGGCGAAATTTGTTTCTTTGTCGTTGCAGGACTCTGAACAATGTCTGACGGGTCAAGCAGTGCTCGAACCCAGTTGTACATGCCGTACTCCTCGGCTAGCTCAAGTGCTGGAACATGTCAACACTTGCTTGTCCTCCGATAGCTGTGATCAAGAACACTCACCCAAACCCGGTGAGATCCAGACATTACCAGCGACTTCGTCCTGGCTGGTGGACTCCTTGATCTTCAGATACTCGCGCTCCGCCTTCTCCTCGGCGTGTTTGGCCCATGGAAATGCGATCTTGAACATGCCGGTAGCACTAATGCAGCCATCCTTACTTCGTCTCTATGTTTGTTGTTAGACCATATTCTTCGCGTTTTGCGCCAGGCGCTCTCACCATCAGAAAATAGGTCTCGGGATGTGGCTGGTTCTGATGCGATGCGAATATCTCCGATCCTTTGAGGTCCTTTGGCAGAGGTGCGCGAAGATGCGCGTACTCGAATAGACCTAGATTTTCGGGCTTGGTCGCATTGGAAGTGCCAACCTGACCAGGCTTCACGGTGAGCTTGGTCTGACCAAGACGTCGGCGCGACAGAAGCTCATCATCTGGTCCATCACATTAGCTTGACGTCAGAGTTGCACAGGCTCCTCTGGCACTTACAGTCGGGCGTTTGGTCTGGCTGGACCAAAGGATTCGTTTTCTCCGGTAGAGGAGGTCGCATCATGTATGTCAAGCTGAAAGTACTTCAATGCAGATGCACGGGGGTCGCAGGCGCAGAGTGATACGCAGGAGCTTTGGAGCTCGAATACCGGTCGCAAAGTGACGTGTGACTTCGGTCAGTGCTCACTGCATGAAAGCGATGCTTCGCCGAGCGGAGGTGGAAACGAGCAGTGGCAATGTGTCTTGATCCTTTGCGCATCTGATGCTCGATTGATCTCGTAGTTATGCGATGGCGTCAGTAAACCTGGTGAAGAAATGTGGAGGGATACCCCGTTGGCGGGAAGGGTGCCTTATGGGTGTTTCTCCTCTTGGGGGGGTCCGGCTTTACGCTTATTGCTCCTTAACTCGAAGGCTGGGGGCAGGGGAGACGGTCCTAATGCGGAAAGGCGCGATTGATCTCGAACTGTCTTTACACTACGGAGTAGTTCACTAGCGAATAATTAGTGGAGAGCATGATGGTGTTTCTGGATCAGTGATATCAGTCTGAGATGCTCAATGGCTTCTCAGCTGCTCGAAGAGATACGGCTTCAACCTCGTGGGACAACACCAGGACTACAGCAGCCACCCTACTGCGTCGTACTTGGAGCGCGGAGCTTGGTACTACTTTTGCCGTCAAAACGCTTATCTCGCTTCAGAGCCATGCATCCTAGTCTGGATCTTGCGCATTTCAAGCAGCTGCACATATACTTAGACTCACTGTAATCCCCTCTCACTGTACATCTTAGCCTAGAGAGGAGTCCACTGTACAGTTAGGGGTAGGCTTATTTCAAGAATACACAACTTGGGTTGCAGAAACAAAGAAATTCTGTTGTAGTGTTGGAGACGCATCACGACCCCACCAATAAGTAATCAGCCCCATACTTGACACGGCACTATCTCAAAATCCTATCACAGCAGCTGGAATAAATCTACCTCTCCAGTCCGACCCTCTGCTTCATCTAGATTCTTTTCCTACGCGGTCGTTCCAATCCTACATTCAGCTATCCCTTATCCTTCTCTTCCAGGTCCACATCACAATGGCTAGTCGCCACGAAGACGATCTTGCTCCATCCAAGACCGAAGGCTTCAAGGTCGGGGAGAAGAAGACATTGGATGAATATGCTAAGCTAGGTATGAGTTCATGTCTTGAACCGCCTTAGTACACTCTTCTGCTCTTCTGATATTTTGCTGTGTATGTCATGTACTATACTGCCTACCTCCAGCTGCTTGTTCCCTCCCCTCGGGCTTTGCACTGAATGGGATAATATTAAAAAATTAGTCAAAAATATATTGCTAAATATATTGCTAAATATTCTCCAAGTGTATCCTTGAATTGTTCTAAGAGAGCTCTCCTGTTCTAATCGGCAGTACTACAGATCAAGAAGATGAAGCTCTCAATCGATGGAAGGCATCACTAGGTCTAGGATCAGGTAAAACCGTCGGAGATCCCAACGACCCTCGCAAATGTGTCATCAAATCTCTTGCTCTGGTACGGCCTCCTCCCTTCTATTGCCATATCCACCGTGCTAAACAAGGTCACTTCCAGGAAGTCCAAGGTCGACCCGACATCACTATTGACCTCTCCGCTCCTGGCGCTGTTGAAACTCTCAAAAACAAGCCATTCACCATCAAGGAAGGCTGTAGGTACCAGATGAAAGCCATCTTTGTTGTTCAACATGAAGTGCTCAGTGGACTCAAGTATGTTCAAGCTCTAAAGCGAAAAGGCATCCGGGTCGGCAAGGACGAGGAGATGATTGGAAGCTATCCACCAAATACCACTGACAAGCCGACGTACGAGAAGAAATTTGCTCCAGAAGAGGCTCCGAGCGGCATAATGGCAAGAGGCCACTACGACGCTGTGAGCAAATTCATCGACGACGATGATGTTACTCACCTGAAGTTTGAATGGTCATTCGACATCACCAAAGATTGGAAATGAGCTATCCTCCGCATGCGTCCAAAAGCGATGTTGTTGGTATTCGAGCCCTCGTTGCATAGCTCACATAGTTCTTTTTCAGCCCGACGTCTCAGCCAAAAGGAGTTTATCTGGGTTGCTTGCAATCTGTGCCGCAGAATGATAGGTGCTCCATGAAAGACGCCTGTCGAAGTAGTCAATCATAGAAAGTACTCAATGACTGGTCCTTGACCGTCTTTGCTTTGCTGTTGCTGCTGCTGTTGCTGCTCATTGCGGTGAATATCGTTCTCTGGGGCAGCATCAAAGATGTTGAAGTATCGATCTCCGGAATCGCTAACTTCCAGCACACTAGCCAAGTTGCCACATCTATAGCAATAATTCGGCGCACTCCACACTGTACTCAGCCGGTCATCATACAGGATTTGGTATCCCTCCTGACAAAGTTGATGTGCTCGCAGAATATGTGACATGCTGTTGACTTGCAGAAATTTCTTGACCACATCTCCACCAAACGTATAGCCTGCACCTCGAGGGGAGAGAGAAAACTCGTCTCGTTCGGGGTCCGGGTCGGACCAAACTAGATCTGCCATTGGTCCTTCGTGAGGTATCTCTCGGAATCGATCAATTATCTTTATCTGGTCGATTGAATGTATCGAGGGCGAAAGGCCACCATGAACACAGAAGATCTGATCGTTGATAACCACACTCAGAGTGAGGAAGTCAAACATGTCCGTGAAGTAATGCCAGACGTTCGCATTTCCATATTTCCTTGCGCATTCCGTATAGAATCCATACGACTGCGTAACGCCACGCGACTCATGGTTTCCACGAATAAGATGAACACGCTGGGGGTATCGCAATTTAAGGCACACAAGCAAAGATATTGTTTCAACGCTGAAAAGGCCACGATCAACATAATCACCTGGACTGGGTCAGCGGAGAAGTAAGTCAATCATCCAATGCGAGAATAATACCAAGAAAGAGATAATTGGTATTTGGACAAAAGCCTCCAATCTTGAAAATTTCCAACATGTCAAAGAATTGACCATGGATATCTCCAACCACCGTCACAGGGGCGGCTATGTGCACCACATTGCTCTCCTTCATGAGAAGTTCTTTAGCCTTTGCACATATTGCTTCGATGACGGATTCTGCCAGTAGCTCCTTTTTGTACAGTCGTTCAATGCATTCATCAAGATCGATGCTTGCTGGAAAATGGTGAGCTATGCAACCTCGGACTGGGAACCCGTCGATCTTACATGGAAGTCCTGGCATTTCTGCTAGCCGCCGGCCGAGGCTTGCACGTCCAGCACGGACTGCAGGAGTTGTGAAGGGGGACAATGAGAGGACGAGGTGTGGTACGAAGAGGCGACTGATGAGGATCCCGCATCATTGTGGGCGACTCACAGAACGCATTTGCGTACAGCAGCCGGAATCAACGTCCTCTTCTGGCAGATGATCATTACAACCATGAGAGTGTCCGTGGTTGTTCCTGCTACGAACTTCACCAACTCCACAATATCACTGGAAGTGCTTCGTTCATACTGCACATCTAATTTTTTACGCTAACACTATATGTGGTTAGCTGATCTACCTTTGTTGCATACTTCTGATTGTACCTTTTACTTCCCTTCTCGTCAGTAATACATAGCCATGTAGCCCGCTCTTCGCAACCTTTGCAGATTTATACCTCTTGCTGTGGATGGTATCCTGCTCTCAGCCTGGAGGTAGTCATTTCCCATTGCCCAAGTTCACACTAAGACCTGGAGGGTTTCTTGCTCCTTTTGGGGAGACCCATCTAAGATCTCCAAGTCACAAGGCTTCTTCTGAGGATACTGCCTTTGGCAACATTTGATGGGCGTGTTTGCTTGCTGGTCGAGACCGCAAAAGTGATATCTAAATTTCTGGAGCACAGCAAATTGTGGAAGTGCCCTGACACTTTTCCTGGTACGTACATCTCCCTTGAATGTTCCAGTACTTTTCTGAGCGAAGTGCCAACTGATCTTGCAAGCAGGATATCAGCAAAGATTCTATTACAATGTATCAATGCACAAGCGGGGCTGGCAGCCTATCAGGTTATCAGAATTCGCAGCCGTTATTGTACAATCAACAGCAATTAAAGCAGCCTATTTCATATTCGCAACCTTGGTCTGCCAGTCAGTCACATCAGGCTGGAACGACTCTACAAGACATTTCCAAGCGTAAGTCCATATCTGCAGCATCTCCTCAAGCTTGCTACAACTGTGGCGGCTTCAACCACTGGGCTCAAAACTGTCCGGAGCCTCGTCGCGCGGTACCTGCGTAAGTTTTGTCTACTGTGTAGTTCGAGAAGGATGCTAAGGACGATCTCTAGCGGTGCAGTGACCAGCCAATATCCCAACAAGCGGCAGAGAATCACTGCTCCAGTCATCACTAAATACCCTGTTCCACCAGTAGCCACTAATCGTGCCCCTTATAATCAGCAATCGCATGTTCAACAGAGAGGCTTCACCTTTCCCCCAGCCACTCAGAATTTGCAGCAAAATGCTGGCACACCGACGGCAATGCCAGCAAAAAGCCACCAACCACAGCCATGGCAGCAACCTGAGTGGGCTTTTAATACTCTATCTCGGCGTCAAAGTCAGCAGTGGACTGCGCCCGGATTGTCTCCCTCGATTGTTGCAAGCAATTACCAGTGTACAAGTCCCACGTCTTCGACCAGCAGTGCTTTACAGCAGAACGTTGTCGGTTCATCAAACTGTGTACGGCAACATTCTTCAGCTGCTGTAGCAACATCCAACCATGCCTTTGCGAATGGACCATATCAAAAACCTTGGCAGGGACCTTTTGCCAAAGAGCGAGATTCACTCCTGTCCCAACAGCATGGGCGCAATCATCGTCAACAGCCGGAAGGATCACAGCAGGATTTACACGATGAATCAGCGGAAGAGTCATGGTGGGAGGACTTGCGAACCCTTGATTACTCAGAGGACTCTTGTGATTGTAAGAACATTGGTAAAACAGGTTGTCATCTCTTTGTTCTAGACTACTAATACATTGCTGTAGCCTCTCATCCTGCCAACCCTGTTGCAGAGCCACTACCTAGCACCATGACGGACCAAGACTTTGTGACGCGCCTGCCTATCGCCGCAAGCCTTCCAGCAGGAACACCCGTTTCTAAATATTTCCGGAACCTTACTGTTGAGGATTTGTTACGAAACTCTTCCGAAAGTATCAGTGGAGCTAAAGACGTCGGTGATCCTGCTTTTGACATGCTAACAGATGACTGTGAAGTTATATCGAAGGATGAGCTGATAGCAAAGCGTTGTCAGGTTTTTTCTGTTGAGAGAGACGCAGTTTATCGAGGAGAAGAGCCTGGAGAGCTTGATTGCAAAAAGACAGCGTATTCAGATGAGGCACAAGAAGCCGAAGATAATATCGGTTATTGTGCAGAGGGCCTCCCAACACCATGTCAATCATTCGAGTCCGAGGAAGAGCGATCAGCAAGGGAGCAAGAAGAAAAACTGGCCGCACTCGGGGTGACAGGCTTTGCGAAGCCGGTGCGAACATCAATTCGACGGTCGACAGCACCGAAACCAACATCTACACAAGACACGCACACAACTATTACATTTGACGCGAATACGCGTCATGACACCTAGTACGTGTTTTCATAACCCATTCCAGAAACAGCTGCTCAATATTATTTCCTTAGTGCTCCTGCAGAACAACGACCGGATCCTTTTGATGGCGTAAGCTGGGAAGGCTATAGTAGGAGTGGATCTCCACCACCTCGTCAGCAAGCACTAAGCTTGCAAACTCCTCCAACTAGCGCTTGTCATGATTCATGCTCGAATAACAACGAAAATCGTCCTCGACGACTGTCTAGTACCGTTGCTCGAAATCCTTTGAGTAACTCCCCAACAAATTGCCAGGATAGCAGCTGCGATGCTCCTGGGGCGGGATCACCTCAGTCAGAGCCAATTCTTAGCAATACTGCAAGAGTTGGTACGAACGCTGACAAACATGCATCACCATCCAGTGATCACAGCGGGGAGGGACGATCCCGTAAGCGGTCCATCGGAGAGCTTTCTGCCGAAGTAGAGGAAGGCCCGAAGCGACAAAAGGAAAAAATTCATCAAAAGGAGAAACGAAAAGCACCAAAGGTTGCCGCAGCCTACAAGTAAGTTCGTTTTCATATGTCTGCTGTGTTGCTTCTTGCATTCTGACCCCGGACAGCCGGCGCTGGTGATTAATCCACACATTTCTTCTACATCGCGACTCCGTCGCCTACTTCTGCAATCGTCTCATTCTGAGCTCTGCTACAATTTCAAGACACGAAAACGATCTGAAGATCGTTCTCGAACAGCTCTTGTCCGCTTCGTTATCGCGTTTCTGGCATGAATAGCAACGCAAAGTCATCTCAGGAAGTTCCACTTCGAACAATAATTGCCTAAGCCCAATCATTTCGAGAAGAACTGCCGGGGTTTCGAGCATGCCTTTTCATTAGTCTTTCTGCTTCGGCTCCATATAAAGTATCCTTACTGGACTTTTGTCAAGTCTTTCAGCTCCATCTTTCGGTTTTGGGCAGAGTGTGTGGACTTTGGCTTTCTTGTGCTCCAGTAATAGCTTTGTGACCTTACTATGACTATGTTTGCTGGCCAGATCTAAAGGTGTTAGACCAGCCTTGTTCTTGAGATCAAGATTTGCGCCCTTCTTTAGCAGAAACTTGGGTGTCCGTTTCTATCCCTACTTACAAGCATTGTGCAGTGGAGTCCATCCATGATCGTCAACAACATTTACTTTGGCGCCCCTGTCAAGCAGCCGCTGTACCGTCATGTGTTGTCCGCGCCTGGCTGCTTCATGTAGTGCAGATCGACCGACGTTCTTGGGCGGATTGATACGCGCAAGCCGATAGAGCATTAGCTTCACAATATCTCCATTGCCCAAGAGCGTTGCAGCACACAAGGGTATGGTCTGCTTATTGTCCATGGCGTTGATGCGGGCTCCGTTGTCAAGCAATAAAGTGACGACGCTAGCTTGTTTCCGCCCTGGCGCAGTGATCAATGGGGTGCAGCCACTGATGGGGCTGCGTTGGCCAAGCCATTGTCGTCTCTGGATAGAAGTTTACCCAGTTTATCTTCGAGGTATCTGACTTGGCTCAAACAACCTCCAACGGAAGGCGCCAAGGTTTTTGTGGTTCCAAGACTGAGGTGGCCAGCTTCTGCTTGAGCCTGTGTTCGCTTGAGTGTGCTGATAGTCAACGGTAGGCCATTCCTAACAGATCGAAAAGGCCCTGGAACTTTTGCGTCATCGTGAAATTCCTTCAGTCGCTTGAGCACTTTCACCCCCAACTCGACGAATGTAGTGATAATTGCTACGAGTTCTAGAGCCTCCATGACGAACAATGTGCAATGTCAGGACAATGGAAGTCACCATTAGGATGAGTATCTATCAAACACAGTCACTCTCACTCTCACACGCACATGCACATGCAGAAAGCAAACATGCGGGATTGTGATACGCAATGGTTTTTGGTTCATGTGTTATTCAAGAAGGGAGAAAGGACTTATCAGTGCTGTACCTCAGCTGAGCCGCCTTTAGTCATGTAGAGGAATTGTTCCTAGTAAGGAGAAGAAGCTGCGCTTGTCAGGCTAAATCTTCAATCAAACCCTGAAGAGTAAATGGAGCCCGGTAATCTAGTAAGACCGGTCGCGTATGTATTGGATGCTGCGCTCTGTCACTCACACTTGGAGGATTCTGCATACTCCCTGCACAGCTTGAAGAGGGGCAGTGGGCTTGAGGCATTGGGTAGTCTGATCTGGTACCATATTCACCATTTCTTAAGCTTCGTGCCACCCAAAGCTTCACTGGCGATAAGCTCTCAGGCTCTACTGACTGTACCTGGTAAAGAGCGGGTGCTTGGGACTTAGTAAGAAATCCGGTGAATCAAGTCAGGGTCTCAACTAATTAGACGCTGCGGGGAAAATGATGCGACTGTTTCATGCTCATATTCTTATACGTCCATAGCTTTTTCACTTGAGATAATATTAAATATTTAAATATTACCCCGGGTCCGTGGCCAATTCACCACCTCACTCAGGTGTCTCTGTTTTGCTTAGGAATGCGAAAAGCCTGGTGTGTCCTAGGCATCCTCCATGGCAACTCCAATGGGAAATCATGAATCTTCATGGAATACTGCCAATGACCCTGACAGTTCTCAACCTTCACAACCTTCGCACGTCGACCTGGAAGCGCAATCAACCCCCTTCCCTGTGCTTGAAGTGATCCCCGAGAACCTGCGTGTACAAATAGTCGATCCTGGCAAGCGCAGCCATGAAACCACCACGCCTATTACTTCTGTGCGACGGTCTGCTACTGATATGTCGCACGCCTCTGTGAAGTCTTTAAGGAGGCGCGGCAGAAGTAACACCTCGAAGTATGCGCCCGAGCACCTGGGTGGGAAGGCTAGTGCATGGCAGCCAGGACTTGAGCCTGGGGTTGACACGTCCGATCCTGCACCACATTACGACCATAGTAGCCATCTAGACGAATTACATCCTGAGGATTTGAACACTCATTGTGAGATTACCATTGTCGACTTCAGTCAGAACAAGATGGAAATGTATGAACTCGACAACGACGAGCTTGCGGATTTCCTCAAACAGCCAAAGGCAAAGTGGGTGACTTGTCGATGGATCAACGTCAACGGATTGTCATGGGATGTCATTAGGATCCTCGGAAACCACAAAGGCTTGCATAGGCTTGCGGTGGAAGATCTGATGAATACTCGAAACCGGTCGAAAGTGGATTGGTACAACGATCATACATTCGTCATCGTCGCATTGCAGAAGTTGGAGAGACTTCAGAATTTGCATGAGTCATCCAGTGAATCGGACAGCGAAGAAGATTCGAAGCCTCATTGGAAGAAGATGAGAAAGAGCAAGGAGGGCGAAAGGAAGTTGAAGAAGAAGTCTAGAAGAAAAGCGAGGAATGGAGTGATCTGGGACTTTTGGAATGATATTTTGGGGTACAGAAGGCAAAAGCATATGCCAAATCCGAATGAGCTCAACTCAGCCAAAGGGTTTGCGATGACCAATCCAGACGTCCCAACTCACAGCGCACGCACGCTCCAACGTTATCATGCCGGCGCCAACCAAGATCGTGTGGACTACATGGAGAGACACGCCATTCTTAAACCGAAGAACTACAAGGTCATCATGGAGCAAGTGTCCATATTTCTCAACGATGACAATACGGTCACGTCGTTCTTCGAAGCCTCTGCCAAGGCCATTGAAGATCCGATCGTACGGCGTTTGAAGTCCCCCGAAACCATCCTTCGCCAATCCTGCGACGCTAGCATGGTCTTGCAGGCTATCATAGACGCGATCATCGACCTCTCTCTTGAAGTTAGTGGTGCCTATCAGGACGCCCTGGGCGGCCTCGAGTTGGACGTGCTCACCGATCCGGACATCCATCAAGCCAAACGTCTCTACATCCTCACCTCTGAGATTGCGGTCCTCCGTAATGCTGTCCAGCCCATCACCAGCGTCGTGACCGCCTTGAAGGGTCACAAATCTGACGCTCCTGTCAGCACACCAGGGGCTAAGACTCCTAATTTCTTCCCAAAGGAATTCAAGTCAGGCGTTACTATTACGCCTCTCACGCAAACCTATCTGGGTGACGTTGAAGATCACTGCATCCTCATCACCAATAGCTACGACCAAATGCGCCGCTCTGCCGATAACCTCGTCGAACTGATCTTCAACACCATTGGTGCCTACCAGAATGAGAACATGCGCCAGCTCACGCTTGTTACCTGCTTCTTCCTTCCTTTAACATTTCTTTGTGGATATTTTGGGATGAATTTCGAAATATTTCCAGCTATAGCGAATGACGCAGATACATACTTTTGGAGAATTGCGACCCCCACTGTCGTGGCGACGATGATGTTTTTGATGCGGGATCAGATCTGGAGGTGGACTCTCAGGCAAGCAGACCGGGGTTTGATTATCAGAGGAAGAAGAAGAAGGGGGGAGAAATGAAATCCTTCCGCTCTCCTGTGTCTTCCCATGACCCAGGAGGCTATTTAATGAAAGGCGGCGTTTTCATGACCAATTCGACGAAATCGTGATGGAGCGATGTGTACGATTGGTAGTAACCCGAGCGTAGATTAAGTACTTGGCTGGTGGCTAAGATGCCTGCCATCTTGGACACACTCTGTCTTCTGTACACGAATCTTGAAATAACCCAATCTATGTAATCCTTGATGTGTCCAGTCCGAATTGACTGGTCAACCTTGTTTTCGAAATGGCGTGAGTCCGTTCTATCTCGATAGTCGTAAATATTTATTTGTCCTAAGAAGTTTCGTGAACAAACCATGGTGCTTCCCATTTTCAACTCATTCTCGTTTGATTATAGTCTGACTGTTCGTGTTCAATGAGTCGAGGCATAGTTGTTTTCTCTGGCGGCAGTGCTGCTAACAGTCTTGTCGATGTTTTCAATTCCGTGCGAGACAGTAAAAATTGTCCTCTGAGCTACATCATCCCCATCAGTGACAACGGCGGCTCTTCGTCGGAATTGATACGAGTCTTCGGCGGACCAGGCATAGGAGATGTGAGAAGTATGTCTACCTCTACCTGGCTTGCTGCAGCAGAGATGGTCAGATCTTATGATGTTTTCAGGTCGTCTCGTTCGTCTTATACCCACTCATCCGAGGTCTACCGAACGTACTGCCATTGCCAACCTTTTTAACCACCGTCTTTCCTCCTCCTCTTCCCACGCAGCCTCCGTCGAATGGCAAGCCCTAGTATCTGGCACCTCTCCGTTGTGGTCCTTGATTCCCTCCTCCAAGAAACAACTCATCCGCTCCTTCTTCAACCTCCTCAACCTTGAGATACTCAAGCGCTCCCGCCCACCAACCTCAACCTTTGACTTTACTTCTGCAAGTGTTGGCAACCTGTTCCTAACCGGTGCTCGCCTGTTCAGCGGAAGCTTCGAATCAGCTATTTATCTGCTGGGCAGCATATGTGGTGTGCCCGACGACATAGTCCGCGTAATCCCAGCCATAAACAGCAACTTTACCCACCACATTGCTGCCGGTCTTGCCGACGGCTCAGTTATCGTAGGGCAGAACAGCATCTCTCATCCCTCGGAGCACACAGCTCTTGAAGCTCCATCTTCGCCTTTGTCGCCCGGCAGTAAAAAACGTCGCAGCCGTCTTAGCCTAGGCGACCCGGAAGCCATTCCTACGGATGACGAACTAGCAGCAGCGACGCTTGACAGCGACCACGAATTGAAGTATGGAGGAGAAGCAGATCCTGAACACGAGGACGCCAATCTTCCGGGTAGCCTCGCGACGCTTCGCAAACCCAACATCAAATTCTCCAAATCCTACTCCCACAACTCTTCGTCTCCCACGAATGATGACCTCCCCTCCCGTATCGAGCGCGTATGGTACATCAACCCCTACGGCCAAGAAATCTCTCCACCGCCAAATCCCAGAGTATGTGAAGCTATCCGCTCCGCCCAAGCCATCATCTACAGCATCGGCAGCCTCTACACATCCATCATCCCAAGCATTGTGCTCCGAGGCGTCGGAGAAGCAATCCGCCAGTCTCCCGCCACGAGGACGAAAATCCTGATTCTGAATGGGAGTCTGGATCGCGAGGTCGGACCGAGACGCGAGCCATTCACCGCACTGGATTTCGTGGAAGCGATCGTCAGGGCCGGGGAGGAGAGCAGAGGGGTGAGCTGGAGAGGCGTTTCACCGCAACGGGAAGCGGTACCTCCCACCGGCGAAGCAGCACCCGCAGCACCAACCGTCAATGGCACCGCGTCCGCTCCTACCCCGCCGAAACCCCACCCCCCATCAATCCATGCAACATACATAACCCACCTGATCCACCTCTCCGGGGCCTCCGAGATGGTCCCCCACGTCGACGCGTCCCGCCTCCGCGCCCTGGGCATCCACACCGTGAAACTCTACGGCCGCAAGATCGAGGAGACGAGCGCCGATGGGGCGGAGACGCTGGTCAAGGGGATGAAATACGACCCCGAAGCGCTGAAGGGCGCGCTCGACACGATCCTCGGCCGCAGGGGGATGGGCGTGCTGGACAACGCGGCTGCGGGTGACGAGGTCGCGTTGGAGCTAGGGCCTGTGGGCAGGGGTCTGATGACTCGGAGGAATACTCTCGAGGCTTGATGTTGCTTGGTCGCTCGGTCGCTCGGTCGGTTATGGGGATTTTGGCAGTGTTGGGCCGCGCTTCGGGGTGGCGCTTTCATGGTAGATTGGTTGGTAGGTAGGTAATATAAACATCGACCTACAGCTGCTGATGGCGTGTATCTATCTACCCTGTGCGACAGCTCTATCGGATCGAGTCTTTTGGCTGGAGATAGCACTACGATGCGACAGAGAAAAGGAAGAAAATGGAGCAGCATTGCATTGGGCAGGTCAGGTCAGGTCAGGTCAGGTCAGGTCAGGTTCGGTGTCGTAACTTGTCGTTTGGATTTCCCTCCCCCTACTTCTTCTGCTGCTGCTGCTACTCTTCTCTACCTTTGCAAAAGCCTTGTACTGGGAGGGTGTTTCGAGATGGAGTAGACGAGGTCGTTCACGCACAGGTGGGAATGCGGAATCAATTGTTTTCTCCCTCAGATATTGTCAGCCGGTTGGCGATGGTCTGTCCTTTTACTCGTGGCCGGGGAGTGATGCAGCATCAGGCATTGTCAATCAGGGTGGCAAGGAAATGGTATACTCGACGATCATGAGAGGCTGTTTGACTTTTTTTCATATCTGTTCTCGTGCAGGAGCCTCATTTTCCTTCGTCATGCCCGCTATGCTATGCTAATAATCTGGTCGGCCGGGATGGAGTCAGCCATGTTCCAGCGTGGTTAAATCCCTCCACATATCCGCCGAACTCTCTCTCTCGGTCTTGGTCTGCATTCTCGCCCTCCCTGGCATTGCTGACGTCCCATCATTACCATTCCTTCCCACGACTCCCTTCCCCTTCAGATCTCTCTTGGTGGAAAGTTTGATCTCGAGCGGGACGAGCGTGCGGCCGGTGCCTGGCTCGTCTTTTCGAGCCAGCGGTTTGCGGCAGACCGGGCAGGTGCCTTTGCTTTTGCTGTTGTTGGTTGTAGCGGCCTCGTCGCGGCGTTGTTGGGCGCTGAAGCGGAGGGTGTCGAGGATGCATTTGTGGCAGAAGAGGTGGCCTAGGGACGAAACAAATGTTTAGAATATGGAGACATTGTTTGTTGGGGGAAGGGAGGAAGGGAAGGATCTAGCCAGAAGTGGTCTGCTTACCGCAAACTGTACTTGTGGCGTCCTCCGGTGTGTCCATGCAGATAGGGCATTTGTAGGAACTTAGTGGTGTCCGGCCTGGTGGGTCGTCGCCTTGGGTTTGTTTCATTTGCGATTGTACAGCATCTTGTTGTTGTTTTGAAATTGCTTTGGACAGGTCGGATTCGTCGTTGACCTCGGTCAAGTCTACGGCTTCGACTTCTTGTATGCTGTCGTTCCTGACTGGCTGTGGTTGCTGTACGGCAGGTGATGTCTCTGGTGGCCTTTCATGTATCCTTTGGCGTTTTGTTGGGCGCTCATCTGTGTGATGTGGCGGTGAGGAAGCTTGAGGAGATCTTCTTGACTGCGCTTGACTTCGAAGAGTTGGTGGCATGGTTGGGTGTTGGAGTGATCTGGTTGGTGAAGATGTTCGCCAAGGAGTCGTAGTCGTAGTTGGTCTGGTTGAAGCTTGTGGAGGTGAGTCGGTAAGATCAATGACTGGGGAGTCGTCGGTATCGGTTGCGCCAGAGATGTGGTTTGTGCCTTGGCTGCCACGAGGCAGATTCGGAGGCGGATGGGAAAAGTTGTCTGAAATGCGTGCGGAAGAAGCCGCGTTCATCTCAGCTGTGAGAAGGTCTTGATCTGGAACGGTCTCGTCGGAGTCTGAGAAAAGACGTGCGATTTCGAGGGTAGTGGGGTCTCGCCCTCGACTAGTATATGAACTGTTTTGCCCATATTCACTTCTCTGGTCTAAATGATAGCGAGCAGGCGATGGCTCACGAGAGGTTGCGCTGTCTGTAGTATCTCCTTCATCACCGAGCCAGGAGCCATAATCTAAAGTAATACTCATGGTTGCAGCCATGCAGAGTGCTCCTCCTCATTGTGCTGCTATGGCTTCAGACAGTATGGAGTGGACTACTACGGAATATTGAAGTGGGACGACAATGTTGGAGAAGAAAGTTGGGGAAAGGGATTGCTCTGCTTAATTCCGAACCCTGGTAGGTGGGTGGATACTGTCAGGGTGCACATCTTCGCCCCACAGTTTAACTAACGTGACCGGACCACATTTGCAACGTCTTAACTGTCTCTATCCCTACCAAAATGATCAACCCCTTAGTTTTAGCTTGCTGCCATTCTACCAATATGCATTGAACCCAGCACAGAGAATGAACAAACAGCCAGAATCAAGCAAGTTTTATTCACAAAAGGCCCTATTTAAGTTATTCCAATCAATTCTATTTCCAGATTAAGGCCAGCAACCTTTGAATAACCGAAATATGCCAGAACACCAAGCCATTTTTGTTGCAAATGGGGACCCGTTGCACATGTCGTCCGGTTACGTTAGTTAAAGCTTATCGCAGAGTCTGATCGCGTTCATCTCCTAGTAATGCTAAATTCATGGGCAAACTTGAAGCTCTTCTCCCCAATCGAAGGGTCGACGGTGCTCTGCGTCTATCTCGTGTCCCACCATCTTGTTTGCAAACGCCTCGGTGACAGGTATATGCCGCGCGATGCTCTGGTCACCAACAAGCACTCAATGTGCAAGAGGCTATGTACGCACAGCTCAAAAGTTCAGGTTAAGACCATATTTCGCCGCCCGAGCTGCTGCGCAATTGAAGCGACGTTATGCGACGGATGTGGACACAGCGTTATCAGAATCGAGTCGTGATGGCAAAAGTCTATCAAGTACGTTCGATGCTCTTTGCAGCCCCAGCCGAAGCTGACAGCGATCCAGCACCAGCAGACGCTCGTTACAATGAGATCGGCGTCCAGCAATTGAGTAGTTATGTCCATCCTCAGATATTCAACGGTCGATCGAGCGCTCCTCCTTCATCTCTTGTTGAACTTTCCAAGGATCATCTCACGCGACACGATTTATATGGTAGAAACCAAGATGACTCAGGACCGATTGCGTTTGATCTACCATGTGTTCAAGGCCAGACACTGGATGAACATTTCCACAAACTTGGCATGGATGCCTCGGAACCATATCTACAACATGCGAAGCAGTTCGTGACAACCAACCTGCCACCAAGGCCACGAAAGTGGGTACGAAGGAGTGGCTGGACCAAGTATAACAGTGATGGGTCCACAGAAGAGGTTGATGCGCCGCAAGAGAACATGTTGTCTTTCGACACAGAAGTTATGTGGAAGGAGAGCTCTTTCGCGGTAATGGCATGCGCAGCCAGCCCAAAAGCATGGTATGCCTGGCTATCCCCATGGCTGCTCGGAGAAACAGAAAATGACCGACAATTGATACCATTGGGAGATATCTCAGTGCCTCGGATTGTGGTAGGCCACAATATTGGATATGATCGCGCGCGTGTGCGCGAAGAGTACAATATCGAGCAATCGAAGAACTTCTTTGTTGACACAATGTCGTTGCACGTTGCCGTGAATGGAATGTGCTCTCAGCAACGGCCTACCTGGATGAAGCATAAGAAGAACAAAGATTTGAGAGAAAGAATAGCTGGTGATGGCAATCTGCATGAACTCAACACGATTCTCGACAACAGGATGCTAAGCGAAGAGGAGGAAGAGCTCTGGGTGGGAAGGAGTTCTATCAACTCGTTACGTGACGTTGCCAAATTTCACTGTGGCGTCACTATCGACAAAGCTCAGCGGGACTATTTCGGCGAGTTAGATCGTGATGGTGTTTGCGAGAAGCTAGAGGAGCTTCTTGATTACTGCGCAGCTGATGTTGCGATTACACATCGAGTCTATACTAAGGTCTTTCCAAACTTTCTCGAGACTTGCCCGCATCCTGTCAGTTTTGGAGCACTAAGACACTTGTCCTCAGTGATTCTACCTGTCAATGATACATGGGAGCAATACCTACAGCGCGCAGAAGCGACATACCAGAAGCGTTTGAAGGATGTCCAGGAACGCTTGCTGCAATTGTCCGATGCTGCATTGGAGGTCAAAGAAAAGCCAAACATTTTTGAAAGGGATCCGTGGCTCAAACAGCTGGACTGGACTGGCCAGGAAATAAAAATGAACAAGCCCAAGAGAAAGGGGGAAGAGCCCAAACCCGCTGCAAGACAGAAGAAACCGGGAATGCCCAAGTGGTATAAGGATCTCTTCATGTCTAATGCATCCTCAATCAATTTGACAGTGCGGACTCGGATTGCGCCCTTGCTCCTCAAATTGACGTGGGACGGACACCCCCTTGTGTGGTCTGACCTCCATGGCTGGACATTTCAGGTTCCTTATATGGATTCGGTCAAGTACGACAATTCTCCTGTCACAAAATGTGATATGTCAGACGAGAAGAATCCAGTGCTGCGAGATGACCAGAGACACATCTACTTTAAACTTCCTCACAAGGACGGCCCTGCAGCTCGTTGTGCTTCTCCTTTAGCAAAAGGATATCTTCAGTATTTCGAGGCCGGAACTCTATCTTCCCAATTTGCTTTAGCCAAAGAAGCGTTGGAGATGAATGCATCGTGTTCATACTGGATCTCGGCACGGGATAGAATTACTTCTCAGATTGTGGTCAGAGATGCCGACCGAGACCCGGCGTTGGCAGGAAAATCCCAGCAAGGTTATATTCTACCCCAGATCATTCCCATGGGAACCATAACGCGTCGGGCCGTTGAGAATACCTGGCTTACGGCATCTAATGCAAAGGAAAATAGGGTTGGTTCGGAATTGAAGGCGATGGTCAAAGCCCCGCCTGGTTACTCCTTTGTTGGTGCAGACGTTGACTCTCAAGAGCTCTGGATTGCCTCATTGGTTGGAGACGCACAATTTCAGCTGCACGGTGGTAATGCTATCGGGTTCATGACACTAGAAGGCACAAAAGCAGCTGGCACGGATTTGCATTCCAAGACGGCGAAGATCTTAGAAATCAGCCGCAATGATGCCAAGGTCTTTAACTACGGCCGCATTTACGGCGCTGGCCTGAAGTTTGCGGCCACCTTACTCCGTCAGTTCAACCCTAACTTGTCCGAAGATGAAACCAATGCCATCGCCACGAAGCTCTACAAGGAGACCAAAGGCACCAAAACAACCCGCAAGGCTCTAGCAACGTCGGGGTTCTGGCGAGGCGGTACCGAATCATTCGTCTTTAACAAGCTTGAAGAGTTTGCTGAACAAGAACGGCCTCGTACCCCCGTCCTCGGCGCAGGCATTACAGAAGCACTGATGCGTAGGTTCATCAACAAGGGTTCTTTCATGACTTCTCGCATTAACTGGGCCATTCAATCCAGTGGTGTGGATTATCTCCATCTTCTGATCATCAGCATGGACTATCTCATCCGACGATTTAATCTCGATGCGCGTCTGGCTATCACCGTTCACGATGAGATCCGTTATCTGGTGAAATCGGAAGACAGATACAAAGCCGCGATGGCGCTGCAAGTGGCGAATGTATGGACGAGAGCCATGTTCAGCCAGCAGATGGGCATTGACGACTTGCCGCAGAGCTGCGCATATTTTTCCGCCATTGATATCGACCATGTCTTGAGGAAAGAGGTCAATATGGACTGTATCACACCCAGCCATCCAGAGAAAATCCCGCATGGTGAGAGCCTTGACATTAAGCAGCTGCTGGAGAAGGGTGAGGAAGCTCATCTCGATCCTCAGACTGAGCCACAGGGTGGCAGAGAGATTGATCTGAGCAAGATCCACTACACCCCCAGAGAGACTGTGATGAGCACACTCAATTCAAACACTGACCTTCGATATCTACGCGCACAGATTACTAGCAATGATGCAGAGTTGAAAGAGATAATCAAGGAGGTCATGAAGGATGATCCTGCTTCGAAGCCTTCGCCAAGAAGCAGTGGCAGTGGCAGTGGCACCCCTCGGGGCAGAAGACCAAAACCAAAGGTTCCACCACCGCCTTATGCACAGCCGCAGAAGGCGGTACTGATGGAGGTTGAAGAGAGATGGGGAATGGCGTACAAGAATGCTTTCGCCAATGCCAAAAAACCCTGGCTCATTGGGCATGTGCAGAAAGGGCAGGCCTGGAATAGAAGAGCAGGCACTGATGATGGGTTATGGGAGGTTTGAGTGAGCGACAACACCCTGTTTACTCTGTATATCAGCTGTAGAAGTACGGCAGGCAGATTCTGCTACCTAGCATGTGGCGATATGAATAAAGGTATGCCAGGACAGGAGTATGCTAAGATCGGTACAGTCAAGAAGAGATGCCCATAATCTTTGGCTGTGCAACCTGACACGACACAATGAGCCCGGAAAAACCATTGTACTGGGTTCGACGTTACACGTCTCTTGCCAGGCCTCTTGTCTCACCAAGGGTTGATCGTGGATGCAATTAGGGGCTACACAACACTGCAGTAGGCAAGCCCCAGTACTTCTCCCATCCATGAGACACGAGATGTCCTTAGCATCTGAATCCTCTCCGGCCTTGTCGGTCCTTTTCGCACGCCCCTCCGTTGGAAAAACTAGCAACATTATAAATCTGGGTTTGAGTTAGGTAGGAGGAGCAGTTTTTGGGCGTCATTCAGCCCAATCAGAAGATTCATGACCGGAAAAGCTTAACAAGTGGTGACGTCGGCAAGCGGACTTCCGTGCACCGATGCACATGGCCGGAGCAGATAAGCAGGGGTGCCCTTGCTATTCTTTGCTCTTCTTTGCCAGTGATTAACTGGCGACATGCCATCAAACGGCGCTCTGCCCCCCGGGGACTGGGCACTTTGCCATCTGTGTACGTACTGCGGTAGATTACCTATCTAATTGTAGCATGGAAGAAGCGTGCCTCGGAAAGCTGACCCTGGAGGCCGGGTGACCTGCAGCTCTTATGTCGGTAAGCTCTACCTCATTTCTACCGTGTCTCTCTTTCTACTTGCGGAAGCCATATTTGAAGCTTCGCCCCAGCAACCAGGCCCCCTTCCCGGATACCTCTTAATACATAGTAATCCGCCTAATCATCGACTCACCTTCGAGGGGAGAACATTAAGCGTACCTACGCGTTGGAACCTCACGTATTCTGCAAATCTATTCGAACTGTCATTGCAAATCATATCTACCACGGTCAGCGGGCATCATGTCTGCCCAGCAAGATGTCAGTCAACCTTCACCCCAAACTCTCTGGAGAATCTAACAGTTACTAGGGAAGGCCTCTGTCAGGACCACCCTACCCTCCACCAGGCGCTATTACGGGTGGCGTCCCCACAGTCAGTGTCGATGTGCCTATCTCTGCCGTCTTCCTGGCCCTCTTCATCGGTTCCGCGGTGGGCCACATGACGATCTTCAAGGTCAATATGAGGAGAGGTCACAAGTTCATCATGTCAGCCCTGATGTTTGGTTTCTCGATGGCTCGAGTGGCAACGATGGTGATGCGCATCGTCTGGGCGGCACGAAGTACGAATATTCGAGTAGCAATTGCTGCTCAGATCTTCACCAGCGCCGGCATCATCCTGATGTTCATCATCAACCTCATTTTTACCCAACGGATTCTTCGGGCCGCTCATCCTCATTTCGGATGGCACAAAGCGGTGTCGATCGGTTTCAAAGCCCTCTATGCTCTCATAATCCTCATGTTGATCATGGTGATCACGACTACGGTGCAAAGCTTCTACACTCTCAACCGCAACACTCGTCGGATCGATCGAAATATCCAGCTCACCGCAGCTAGCTTTCTGACTTTTGTGTGTTTCCTCCCTTTGCCGTTGGTCATCTTGGGTGTAATCGTTCACCGTAAAACAAGATTGGAGAAATTCGGAATCGGTCGCTGGCGGACCAAGGTTGGCATTTTACTTGCCAGCACCGCTCTGCTCACTCTGGGCGCTGGTTTCAGGTGCGGAACAGCTGCCATGCCGCTCCGAGGTCGTAACAATCCGGCTTGGTATAATGCCAAGTGGTGTTACTATTTCTTCAATTTTGTTATCGAGGCGATTGTCCTTTACCTCTACATCCTTGTCCGTGTGGATCGAAGATTCCATGTTCCGAACGGTAGCAAACGAGCCGGTGATTATAGCGGTCGCAACAAGCAATTCGACAAGCACGACAGCCTCCATAGCGAAGGGTGGATGGAGACAAGGATAATGAGCGAAGAAGAGGTCTTCGATGATGAGGAATTTTGTGACTGTGAGGAAGGTCCTCTGAAAGACGTTGAGAGATAAAAGTAGGCGAAAAACTGGATGTGAATTGAGTTATGAACGGATGATATTAGTTCATGGTTAGCGAGGCGTCCAGGATAGAAAATATGTTGTATTAGCCAGCGGGATCAACCCCATTCATCACATGTATTATCAGCCGCCAATATAATGCAGATTGCATCCAATGAAGAGCACAACAGATTCTGAGACATGAATATGCACGCAGAGCGTGACTATTGACATCAGCAACTCCACAGAAGCCGGATATATTGATCGATATAAGTGTGTGCTTTGGTTCTATCGCATTCAACCAGCTACTAGTAAGTACTATGTATTCAAGCTGGAGGAGAAGTCAAGACCAATTTCGACCTCGTTGTCGGAACGGAATAGACTCACCCGGTGCCTATTTGGTACTAGTCTAGCGGAATGCGGCCATCACTTCGGGAACGCGCCGGTCACAACAAAGAAGTCGAGCCGACTTGGATTACTGCTGTGCATCTGCTGTGCATCGACTGTGCATCGACACTGGGGCAGTCTAACAACAATACAGTGATATCGTACATGACGAATTGGTGTGACCGCAGTCGCCCGGAAGTGATACACACTTGTATCAGAATTACGGCCGGACGAGGTGCTGAACAAGAACAAACACTTTCAAACTCGATGCAAGCACGATTATGCGACTGAGTCTCTGAAGCATCAGAACTTAGCTCCAAAAGTTACCTGGTCTCCTGCATAGGATATGTCCAACGGAATTTTTGATGTTTAGGTCAACGAGCTAGATCGGTTGTTTGTTGGCATTGAAGTGTGGTCGAAGCTATCTGAACCGGGTCACAAACCTAGCTTTCGACGACTGGTGCGCGCAGGAAATCCAAAAATCGCGGGCTTTGCCTACCTTGGATCATAGAAGTGTGGGCGGCTCATTCTTCTTTTCCAAGTTCTGGGGCGGTGGGCGGGCCAAGCAGCTTCGATGGTAAGTGAACACCATGAATATCTTCGTGTGTCCCAGTTTGGAAATTGCCGCGCTTCAATTCAGAGCTCCAGCACTTCTGGTTTTCGTATCGTTTTTAATTCACAATCTATGTTTCTATGTCTAGACAACATCAGCCTTGCCAAGTTGAACAGATGCAATTATCGCGTTGGTTTGTGGATTCAGAATTGCGCTCTTTATGTCTATCATCTCTTCCTGGCTTTGGCACCGAGTGACCAGGTGATTGCTTCGCATTTTGCGTATCTTTTAACCAACTTGTTCTGTCGCCTAGAACATTTCTTTAATACTGGCGTCCCTGAACAACTTATTTCCGAGCGAAGACACGACATTAGGTCTGTCCTGGCAATGCTAACTTTTGGTTGCTCAGAACCAGCACAAATAACCAAATTTCCTGTCGCCCTACACCATCATGCCTCCACGACGTACCACGCGTGCTGCGACTTCCACACCTACTAGAACTCTTCCTGCTGCCACCAGACCGTTAAACCACGGCAATACTCCAGGTAGAACAGCCACCCTTGAAACCACCCCACTCCCCGATGTCGAAGCGGAACTATCGTTTGCATATGGCTCGTCCAATACGAAACCTCTACCCTTGCAACTAGTGGCGCATAAGAAACAAAGCCACCAGCAGATACTTGAAATTGTTGATATAGGGGTTGTTGAAGCTAACAAAAACTTCGCAGCTCAAGCAGTCGAAGCCGAGCAGTATGGCACCACAACTGCAGTAGCTCGTGCGGCGCGAGCTGCTAGACGATCTTCAGAGCGTGAATCCAGAGCAAGTTCGGTCGAAGAGGATCAAACGCCGGTGCCGCAAATATCCCGCCGTCGGAAAGGCTTCTCCACGGAGAAAACCAACCAATGGCTTGACGACATTGAAGAAGAAGCTGACTCCCAAGAAAGAGCCGGTACTCAAGACGATGCCGGTTCGCAACGGGTATCCTATGTCCAAGCGAAGGCTGGTACCCAAGGAGGGCAAAATGCTCAGGAAGAAGCCGGGTCTCAAGGAGATCTCAAATCCCGTGATGATTCCTCTCTCTCGAACAATTCTCATCGTTCTCTCGACCGAGACACGGAGTCATCTCCTCCGGAAACTCAACGTGGACAGTCTACCATGCCCGACCTCAACCATTGGGACCACACCTATACACAAGAGCGTGGCCTTCACTCTCAAGGCACCACTCAGCCTCCTACCGATGCTTGGAGTAGATTCCTGTGCTATGTGACAGATGTTCGCGACTTCTTTCTCCTCCGGTGGAACCGTATATGGTGGTATTTTCACGACTATTCCTTTGAAAAATTCCGGACTCACTGCTATGAGTTGGCTTTTATGGGTTGTATACTCTTTCTGATTTTTGCCGGCGCGCTTTTCATGACAACTGTATTCTGCTGGTGGTTCTGTGAGACGCCTTGGTCTCTCAGCCCGTCAGGATCATGGCACCACCGTGTCAACGGCATGTGCAGATATACCGCAATGGACTGGCGGTCAAGGGATACCACTGCAGATGCAACCTCAACAGGCACTTCCGCGTCGCAGATCAGCCGTCTTATGAAACAGATCAAACGTCAGGAGGAACTTGTCCACGATTTGCAAGCGAAACAGTCCGTCACATCTGCCACCGTGGACGAACTCACCGAACGACAAGCAGAACTTTTGAAGTACCAGTCTGAGCTCCAAGGCAAATTGGCCAAGGCCGAAGCCGCCCAAGCTGCTTCTTCATCTCGATCCTCTAAATCTCCATGGCAATCACCCTACCTAGCCCCAATCTTCAAGCGAATCAACTACGCATCCCCTGGCCTTGGCGCAGTCATCGACCCCTACCTCACCTCGCCCACAAAAGCAAAACACTTTCCTTTTTACCAACGTCTCCTCCTGGATAGTGCCGGCATCAAGAAATACCAATCTCGACCCCCCATCCAAGCATTGACGCCGTGGACCGAAATTGGTGACTGCTGGTGCGCGGCTCTGACCGAAAGCCCCAACCATCCCACATCAAAGTCGAAAATCCAGATGGATGGCCGCAATGGCCGTTACGTGCAACTAGCCATCATGCTAGGCTATGACATCTTTCCGGATGAAATCGTGATCGAACACCTACCAATCAAAACCACTCCCTTCCCCGGCATCGCCCCCAAAGATATCGAAATCTGGGCCGATTTTGGCCATCTATCTCACAAGGAATTCGCATCGTTGACAGCAGGTCCGCGTGGGTTAAAAGAAGTGGAACTGTATCCCCCAATGGGGCTGCTAGGGACATTCCAGTACGACGCCGTGGCCAACGAGAAGGAAGGGAGATACGTGCAGGTGTTCCGCTTGGAGTACAATCAAAATCAGCACGATGAGTTTTGGACCAAGAAGCTGGTGGTGAGGGTCAAGCGGAATTGGGGCGGAGAGAACACGTGTCTATATCGTGTCAGGGTGCACGGTGTGCCTGTACATCCACATCCGGAGCTTGTGGCAGAGGATGATTAGTCAGGGAGGAGGAGGATGCTCTGAGGAGACAAAAAGAGTGCTGAGACGAAGTTCTGGGGCTGGTGGGATTGGGCTGATCGAAAGACTGTCCAGTAACGCCGCATATGGATAGCAAAAACACACACGTATGTTACATAATTGCTCGATTCTAGGTTATGACTTATGAGGGCTTCACAGGCTTATCACCCTGGCATTGTTGATGCAACTCCATGCCAATCTTCTAGTTAGGCTGGAGGCATGCGATCATGACTACGTACAGGAGTAGACCGAAGCCTGGGTAAGAACCAATCTCGACCTAACTTAGTAATAAGTAATGGCCCCAAATCGCCTGCTCCCACCGCCCATCACACAGTGTCACTCTTGCTCTGTATGTATGTAATTCTATACGAGAGAGCTTCCACAATCTCCTCTTCGGATGTTTTGATTTCAATCCCTAACTTTCAAGGTATGTAAGAATATCACAGCCCCCAGCAGCCCCGTTTTGAGATCTATCCGAACCCCTCCCCCCGCTCGATTTCTGCCATGTAACTTGGGGGATCCATGACATTATATCCGCACCCGCCCAGTCTCGCGCTGAAAGAAGTCCAAGCGAACAGAAACAAATATGCTAGACACGCCGACCAAGACCAAGCGTGCTGTTGTTGTGGGGCGAACGGGTCCAGAAATCCACGGTAGCTTGCGAAAAGAATCTCTTCATTTTCAGAATTTTTGGAGAAAAGCGTGCCTCAGCTTCCTGGTCCTGGCTCTGGCTCTGGCTCTCTGAGTCAGGGCAGACGTCAACCCAGTCCTTTCAACCCCAGTGGGGAAAACCTTGGTGTGAATTGTGAGATCGGGAAACTCATCAGCTTAACAACTAGTTAGTTAGGCTGATATTCCATCGCTTCGTTTCTCCCTCTCCCCATCTCGAGATTCGAACACACACATATCTCGTCAGGGGGGGTTTTCTGAGGGTTTTTGAAATATCCAGTACGGCGGACAAAGTCGAGGGGGCTCCAAATATTTTTTAGTTTTTATTGAAGAAGTCAGACGGGACGGCGTTCGAGCGCGGTTGAAAAAGCCCGGGGGCGATGTAAGGAAAACCCTGCTTACGTGACAGGCTGGTGACGTTGCGCATCAGCATACTTTGAATTGTGGTATCGAGCGCTCTCTCTCTTGAGATGGAGACGAGCAAGCAAGCTCTTGATGGCTTTGCCGGCTTCGAAAGTGCCTTTGTTCGCCAGAGTATTAGCCTGCGAAGGAAGAGTTGATGTCTGGCCCTTATCGGGTATTGCTCGTCACAGATGTCGCATCTTATCTTCACTTTGAGGTTGGCGCATGGTGGGTAATGATATATATATATAAATATAGATCTCAAGATTCGGCTGTGGTCTCCACTATGGGCGTAGTGGGTGTTCTGCCTTCCATATCTAAGGATTTGGTCAGAGATCAATGTCTTACTGACCACTGGGGTTGAGAAGTGCTTCGACCGAGGCGAAGCTAGAGTAAACTGCTGTGACTGCTGGCTGATGGTTCAAGTGCTGAGCACACCACGTTAAGGAAAGCCGTCAGTTTTCACTGGGCTGATCGGACCATCCACAACACATTTGGCTGGGGGAGTGAAGATTCCGGCCTGATCTTCATGCAATGTCGTTTACGGCAACTGAGGAAGCGGCAGCCACCATACGTGTAATATTTAAGCAACGTATGAGCTGAGTGGCGACGGCGCTTTCAGAACTCTGTTTTTCGCTGGAGGAGAGTTTTTGTTGGACCAAAAGACCGCGGCTTCGCGTCTTGTTTCTGGAGGGTTTCCGAGCAGACCATGGTAGTCTAAACGTCGGTTGAGAGTGGCACACGCAGGGCACACGCCCACCCCCCTCCGTAAGATGGTCAGGCTCTCCTCGTATATATATATATATATACATCCAAACACATAAATGAGTCATCCATTGAGGATGACGATTCTTTCATAATGCCTGTCAAGGAGAGCGGAGGAGGAGGCCTCCATATGTATATAGATAGAATCGTTCAGAAATGAAGAAAATTCCATCTACGGCGGACGAGGGGTGCAGGAGGTCTCCATAATGCAGTACCGATACCATATCGACCTCAAGATGCACAAGGACGAGAAAGAGGCTTCAATACCGAATAGTGCGCCGGCGAGGATGCCGTACAGCGAGGTAGCCTGAATGCAATACCATACCATATAAGTCCATGGAGGTCTCCGGTAGAACTGGTAGAAGTGACCGCTAGTCTTGGCCAAGCCCTCCTACATCGACGTATTAGCACGAAGGAAAGAGAAAGTGGTCGCCGATATCGGAATTGGGTAGGAGAGAGGGAGAGTTGAGCCACTATTTGAATGCGGTCCGTCGGACGCTGGACGGATTCACTGCTGCTGGGACTGCATTGCAGGGCAGGGCAATGGAATGGAATGGTATTGCAGCATGGAATTCCGATCTATTCATTCACGGCTGTGGACTGATATTCACAAGGTGTGAAGGAGAGGTGAGAAGGATTGGGGAAAGGCTGGAGATGTGAGAATGAGAGATCGTTCATCACTTCACGGATGGAATGGATTCATGCTACTATATTGTGCTTTTCACGGCATTCTTCTCCCCATCTCAAAGAGTCTAGAGCATATATCTTGGACTAGACACCAGTTAGGATTCCCATATGTAGAGATCAATCTTTATCAATCTTTCAGTCTTCTCCCCTCCAGCTCTATGAACTTTTGTGTGTGACGATTTTCAATACATCTTTCAACGAACAACCAGCAGGTACGGGTAGGATTAAGGGGTGAGAACCAGCGCCAACAATGCCATACGGCAGTAGAGACCGTGTTTGATCTACGTCCCACAATTAGTCAGCTTCATCCAAAGGGAACCAACGAAGACCAAAAACGGAGAAAGGATAGGAAAAAGGGATCCACTCACCTGCCTAAAGTAAGCCGCCCGCTGATCAAAGTCCACCTCCTCACTAATCTCCATATTCCGCGGCAACGGATGCATCAGCACCATCGCACTCTTCGCATACTTCAGCACACTGTTATCCACCACAAAAGCATCCTTTAACCGCTCGTACTCGTCCAGGCTGGGAAATCGCTCCTTCTGGACCCGGGTACAGTACAGCACATCCGAGCGGGCGATGATCTCCGGAGTGAGCTTCTCGCTCTCGACACCCAGCTGGCGGGATTTGTGGATCTGGTCCCGGGTCTCCGTAGGTAGAGATAAGTCAGCTGGGGAAACGAGGTTGATTTTCACTTCGTAGTATTGAAGTAATTTGATCAGAGAGTGGACGGTGCGGCCGTATTTCAAGTCACCAAGGAATGTAACGGTGATGTTGCTGACGCTTCCCAATTCTTCACGGATGGTGAACAGATCCAAAAAGGCTTGCGTAGGGTGCTCAAGGCTGCCGTTGCCGCCGTTGATGATAGGGACTGGGGAGTATTTGGCGGCGATGGCAGCGGAGTTGTTATCTGGGTGGCGCAGGACAATGGCATCGCTATAACAGCCTAGTGTTCGGATCGTGTCTTGTAGTGATTCGCCCTTTTGGGTGCTACTATAATCGGGGTTGATCACGACGGTGCGACCGCCAAGACGTTGCATGGCTGTGTCGAAGGACGCGGATGTGCGGGTGCTGGGTTCGTAGAAGATAGTACATAGCACCCGTGATGCCAGAATGGGGATTATGCCGAAACGCTGGGCACCGATCCGCATCTCTTGGGCAACAGTGAAAAGTAGATGAAGTTCTTGGCGGCTGTATTGTGACACGGAAAGAACATGCCGGTTCTTGAATGGTGAGGTAGCAAGCAGGGAGAGTAAGGATGGCGAAAGAGCCGAAGGGAGCGCTGGCTGAGGAAGCATTGTCGAAGGAATATTGTTGAAACTGGAGTCAGGAAGGTGGTCGAGGTTACGATTCTTTGTAGATGGCCGCACCACAGGACTCAACATCGAAGGACGTCCAGCCATACTGGCATCCAGCACAGAACCACGGCGATCAGCCAAGCCATCCAACCGTGAAGATGGTGCAGGTGACATAGCCCTAGCCTCGGGCGAGTGGGAATGGGGATGGAGAGAATGCGCTGACATGTCCATGCCTTTAGGTGGTACCGCCATGAGCTCACCGTCTAAGCATGCTGTAGAGCCATCGAAAGTGACCCGCGAAACTGCTCCTCTCATGGTTTTGCCACTAAATGGTGACCACACGGGACCCGCCTGGAGAACATAGGGCCGATCAACGTCGATCTCAACAGTTGTTTCATGCTGTTCGTGTAATTCGAAGATCTCTGTTGGATTGTCATGAAGTCTTCTTCTTACATCTTCCACAGTCAAACGACCCTCTGCGACGGCAGTAAACAGCAATGGTAGAGCATCAGCTATGCCGACCGTTGGAACTGCCTCTTCTCCAGCCAGCTGGTACGGCAAGCTGCCAATGGAGAATACATCGATGGCGCTCAAGTGGTTCCAGAGGGCTCTCTGATCATCAGCTGTTGGTAATGCCGTACATTCCGGGAATTCAGCTTGTGATAGGAAGAGGCAGTAGATCGATACGTCGCATGTGACTTTCAGGCCCTTCTCTTTACTCAAAGCAATCAGCTTGATGTCATCCTTGGTTGTGACGCTCATGACATGTAGTTTGCGATCATGTAGACTAGCAAGCAGCAAGATTGAAGCGAGGTCAGTGGTTTTCGCATCTGTCATGATCGGCTTGTGAGCAGGCCATACTGCAAAGTGTGCTATAACTGTAGCAACCTTATTGATACTTCCAGAGGGATGATTAAAAGGAAGAAACAGAGAGCCAACATCCGCCGTGACATGTTGAATCTGATCAGCATTTGTGTGGGTTGCTGCGACCGCAAAATTGTAGTCACAGTAAGCACCGACAAGAGAATTATGCTGTGCCACTTTCAATGACCGGGCATCTGTGACCCAACTGTCAAAGCCCAGCGGCATTATCCTGATCATGCTGAACCCTGCTGCAATGGAAGCTTTGGTCACCATCTCGAAATCGTGTGATCCAGGAGTTGCAATACCTGGAACGAATGCCGCAATGTTAACCAGGCCTGGTAGGGTAATCGTGCGATGGCTGGTCTTATAATCAATGCTCTGTATTGCCAAGTCGTAATGGCGTGCAATAGCTTCAATCAAGAGTTTTGCATTCTTGACGTTGGTTATTAGCGGAGTCTGGTAGTCCACAGCCATGCGCCGTGTACGGTAACCTTTACTCATGTAATTTGCAGGCCTTCGGAAGCGGTTGCTTGATGGGAGATTGATATAAAGATCAATATAGTTGTTCGCAAGATGCTGGGTCAAGGAATATTCCGATTTCTGGTCTTTCTCTTGCTCCGCCAGAACCTCCAAATATTTGACGGGCAATCCATGTTCTTGTAGGTAATCAGCAGTACCGGCTGTGGCAAACAAGTTGTACCCCATTTGATGCAGCTTAGCAATCGAAGGAAGCATTTCTGCTTTGTCCTTAAAGGATCCAATAGAGAGCAGGATATTCTTCTTAGGCAGGCGGAAGCCGGTAGAGATGAGCGCTTTGATATAGGCTTCATACCTATTCCGCCCAAAGCAAGCGACTTCGCCAGTGGATGCCATCTCAACACCAAGAACAGGATCAGCGCCAGAGAGTCGTGAGAAGGAAAATTGTGGGACTTTGACGCCAACGTAGTCTTTGGGGATGTCGACTGCAGGATAGGGCTCAACTGGCTGTCCCATGATCACCTTTGTAGCCATCGCTATCAGATCGACGCCCATGACTTTGGAAATGAATGGAAAAGATCTTGAAGCTCGCACGTTGCACTCGATGACCTTGATCTCGTTATCCTTGGCGATGAACTGAATATTGTACGGTCCTGTAACGTTCAATGCATTACCAATCTTTCGAGTAGCTTCTTCTATCCGAGAAATGGTTTCTGGCTCAAGATCCTGCGGCGGAAGAATAAGAGTGGCGTCACCAGAATGCACTCCAGCATTTTCAACATGCTCAGAGATGAAATGGCCCATCATGACACCATCTCTAGCTACTGCATCCATCTCGATTTCTTTGGCATTTTCGATGTATTTAGTTATGACAACTGGATGCTCTCTGGAGACCTCGGAAGCTTGATTCAGGAAACTTGCTAAATCGGCTTGCGAATATACCGTGTTCATGGCAGCACCAGAGAGAACGTATGATGGTCGAACAAGTACTGGATAGCCGACCTTGGCGCAGAAGTCGGCAGCCTCATCGACACCGGTGAGTTCTTTCCAGAGCGGCTGGTCGACGTCGATTCTGTCTAGCATACGTGAGAATTTGTATCTGTTTTCAGCTGTATCAATCATCTCTGGGGAAGTGCCTAAAATCTTGACGTTGAGACGGTGCAGGGGAAGTGCAATGTTGTTTGGAGTCTGGCCACCCATCGATATGATAACTCCGCTGGCAGATTCGAGCTGGTATATGTCAAGAACAGTTTCGAGATTGATGTTCTCAAAGTATAGGCGATCTGCTTCGTCGTAATCTGTACTGACGGTCTCTGGGTTGTAGTTGACCATCACTGTCTTATAGCCCTGCTCTCTGAGGGTGCGAATTGCCCGCACTGAACACCAGTCGAACTCGACCGACGAACCAATCCGGTAAACGCCCGAACCCAGAACCATCACACCCTGGTCATTAAAGGCGATGTCGCTTTCTGAGCCATTATATGTCAGGTAGAGGTAATTGGTGTAGGCGGGAAACTCAGCCGCCACCGTGTCGATCTGCTTGACAACTGGCCGGATGCCCGCCTCTGCACGAAGCCGACGCACTGCAAGTTCGTTTGAACTCCAATATTTCGCAAGCTGTCGATCTGAAAATCCTAGCTGTTTCGCTTGTCTGATCAGTGATGAGGGGACGGTCGTGGCAGTATAATTGGTCATTATCTTTCCAAAGTCGCTAAGACCTTTCAATTTCCGCAAAAACCACTTGTCAATCTGGGTCAGCTCCCAGATTTGATCGACCGTATACCCGGCATGCATGGCATTTGCAATAGCAAACATTCGCTGATCAGAGGGAGTCTGCAGCTCGCTGTCGATCGACATCAAGGCGTTAAAGGTATCACTAAAACCCAGATTATGGAAATCGACCGATCTGATCGCTTTCTGGATTGCCTCTTCGAACGTCCTACCAATCGCCATCACTTCTCCAACGCTTTTCATTGAGGAGCCCAGCTGTGTGGAGACCCGTGTGAATTTTTTCAAATCCCATCGAGGTATCTTTACTACCACGTAGTCGAGGGACGGCTCAAAACAAGCACAAGTTTTCTTTGTCACCGAATTGGATATCTGGTTCAGGGGTATTCCAAGCCCCAATTTTGCAGCAATGAAAGCCAGTGGGTAGCCTGTAGCCTTGGATGCCAGGGCTGAGGACCGAGATAGTCTAGCATTGACCTCAATTATGCAATATTCTTTCGAAAACGGGTTGAGGGCATATTGAATGTTGCATTCGCCGACCACACCAAGATGTCGAATGACGTTGACAGCGGTCGTTCTCAGCATGTTGTAGTCTTCATCGGATAATGTTTGGGACGGAGCGACGACAATGGAATCGCCAGTATGAATTCCCAGAGGGTCAAAATTCTCCATGTTGCAAACAGTGATGCAATTGTCTCGAGCATCTCGGACTACTTCATATTCGATCTCTTTCCAGCCCTTCATACTTCGCTCAATAAGCACTTGCGGGCTCGCAGCAAAAGCTTTCGTGCAGAGCTCCCGTAACTCGTCCATGTTATCTGCAAAGCCACTACCAAGACCTCCAAGCGCATAGGCAGCTCGAACAATCACTGGAAACCCAATGCTCTGAACGACATGCATGGCTTCGTCTAAGTTGGACGCCGACGCCGACCTTGCACATTTCTCTCCAATACTTTCCATACTCCTGGCGAACAATTCACGGTCCTCTGTTGTGATGATTGTATCGATTGGCGTACCCAAGACCCGCACTCCAAGATCAGCAAATTCGTCTTTGAGCTGTATTCCAACCTGGAGGGCGGTCTGTCCGCCGAAAGTGCAATAGATGGCATCGGGCTTCTCGTGCTTGATAACCTTGCGAACAAATTCGGCATTGACAGGGAGGAAGTATACCTTGTCTGCAAGGCCTTTCGAAGTCTGTATGGTCGCGATATTGGGGTTGATCAGTATTGTGTAGATGCCTTCTTCCCTCAGCGCCTTGATAGCTTGACTCCCCGAGTAGTCAAATTCACCTGCTTGACCGATGCTCAATCCACCACTACCGAGAATGAGGACTTTCTTCACTTGAACACGTGGATGTGCATGTTCATTCTCTGCAAGAGTGCTGCCGGGAAAGTCTACTGGCTGCAAGAGAGCTTCTGCTGATTTGGCGCAAGATCGAATAGCATCTATGAAGACATCGAAGAGGTATTCGGTGTCACGAGGCCCTGGGTTGCTTTCCGGATGAAACTGGACACTGAAATACGGCCGGGAGACGTGACGAATACCCTCATTGCTACCGTCATTGGCATTGACAAAGAGCTCCTCCCACCCTTTCGGTAAGCTCAAAGCGTCGACTGCATATCCATGGTTTTGCGAAGTGATATAACATTTTCCAGAGAGAGTATTTGTGCAAGGAATGTTGTGGCCACGGTTACCGAACTTCATTTTCAGTGTATTTGCTCCTGCCGCTCTAGCAAGCAGCTGATGACCCAAGCAAATGCCGAAGATCGGAGTTCTCCCGTCTTCGATGGCTCGTGCTATGTGCTTGACCGTCACAGATACCATAGCAGGATCTCCTGGCCCGTTGGAAACAAACAACCCATCATAACCCTTGCCAGCCAAAGAGGTAAAGTCGTAGTCCCATGGCACAACCAGAACCTCAACGCCTCGATTAAGAAGGCAGCGTAATTGGTTATACTTCAGTCCGACGTCCAGACAAACCACTCGAAGAGGCCGACCAGATATATGGTACAATGCGGTATCTTTGGGAGGAGACATGAGTCGAGCCTGACTGATCGAGACTGCAACACAGTCAGAGCTTAACAAAAATGAAGGACGCATCTCAATTACCTACCATCACGAACAAGGTTTCTGACATTAGGATCGATCCAATCAATCATATCGGTCTCGGAAATCCAAGCAATCTCATCGGGAATATGAGAGTTTGTGGCAAGGTGATCACTATTCGGGAATCCATTCATCACACCGTGCTTCTGATGAAGCATTCGACCTAACATGCTGCCGGCTTCACGGATGTGGCTTGTCAAAGCTCTCGTGTCAACTCCATGCATGGCCGGGACATGGTTTTCCCGAAGCCATTTCCCCAGCGATGAATGTGCCAGATGGTGCGAGAACTCATCTCCGCAATATGATGCAACAATGAGACCGGCAATATGGATTTCGCTAGACTCGAAATATTTTGGTAGATCTTTCAAAACCTCATCCATCACGTACCTGGAAGGAACACCATAATTACCAACAAGAGGGAAAGTCATCACTAGTAGCTGGCCTCGATACGAAGGGTCTGTGATAGACTCGGGATAGCCAACCATGCCAGTTTGAAAAACGAGCTCTCCAGCAGCACTGAGTTCAGCACCGAAGCTGAAACCTTCGTAGACATTGCCATCTTTTAACTCCAGATAGATCTTTTTCTCTTCTTCTCTAATGGTTTGAGCATATGCCGTTCTGACGAGACTTCCTGTCGGTCTTCCACCAAGAGGTCCTAGCCTACCAGGATTTGTGATGCCATCTCCGGACGAGCTCAAGCCCACTGAAGCGGCCAGAGAAGGACTAGAGGGTAATTGAGGTTCAACATGCTGATTGACCCATGAATTTGGCGTAACAGGCCTTCTCTCCTCCTCCTGACGATGTAAAGGCATTTTGTACCTCTTCCTCGGGCCTCTAACGCGGGCTTACAACACTCTTCTAGAAGTGAATTGCAGCCAGCCCGATAATTTTGACTTTTCCTCATGTACAATAAAGCGTGGTGTCTGAGGCAGGTTGTTGGCAATGGTCAAGTCAATCTTACCCCATTATCAAAAAAATAATTGTAAAAGCTTTAGCAAATCAGATGCTAGAGGGTGCGTGACACAAGCTTGATGCAGTCCCCCGTACCCGCATTAAGCTAATGTGCAATGCAAGTGTTCTGGATGGGCATGCTGATTGGAAGAACATTTCCCATCAGGATGGATGTGCTTATCTCGATCTCCACATGCATCGCAGTGTACTACGTACCCTGTGGGCTCTTACAAGTTTTTCTACCAGGAATAATCTTGTGACCGTTTTCTGCATGCGCAATGAGCTTTGGGTAAGGGGCTTCCAATAATAATAATAGGCGGTCGATCACGCCGCCGAGGTGCAGCTTGCAAGTGCGGATGCAGCATACATGCATAATACCTATGTGTTCCTAACAAGATTATTTTTCACAATCTCTTTGACAATTGGAGGCCATGGCACAGGACTGTCGAAGTCTTGCTCCGTGCATTGAGGGAGGCTTTACGGTTCCATTTCAGTTGATTCCTTCAAGGATGATACTCTGAAATGTGCTTGTTTGGCTCCTGACGACTCGACACCCAATTCTTTCCGCGCAGCCACCACATGCTTTCCTCGCTATTTCGGCCCTCCAAGGGTCCAAGGAGACAAACAGACGAAAGATCGCCTTTCTCTTCCCCTTCGCCTGAAGCTGTTCGACAAGGTCCTCCCAATGAACGTAGTCCGCTGCTTCGTCCGCATCAAAACAGTGCCACCAGGGGCGCGGAGAGAAGCGAAACGGACGACGACGACGATGCAGACGACGCAGGTTTCAGTCATGACGAGGAAGAAGCTGAGACTGGCAATGAAGATGGACACAGATGCGAGACATCTCTGCTGCCAATCTTCTCTGCCGCTCACTTAGGTCCCAAGACTCCTCGCTGTGCTTAATACCTGCGTCTAAGCTGACGAACAAACAGACGCTCTGCCTATCTACAATTTGACCCATGCCATACGTCTTCTCATCGTGTCCAAATGCGAAACCACATTGACCTGGGACCAACTTCGGTCACCACAGGTATCACAATTTCTCCTCAAACCAATTCAACAAGAAGTTCGAGCTGCACACTTTTCTAGAGCAACCGAATATGCGCTCATGGCCAACTGTTTGCAGTTCAACAAGGAGATTAGCCTGAATCCTGGAAATAGCGGCGCAAGCAAAACAAGGGCGTTGGTGTGTGAACTTCTTGCTATCAAGCTATTGAGGGAATACTCGACCCGCGAGTTGATAGATGCTCTCTCGTACGACTTCGACCCGCTACAAGGACAGTCACATCCTGAGAACAACACAAACATGTCCCGTGTGGAAAGGACGGCAAAGCACAATGCTTGGAGTCCTCCACGTCCAGCCAGAATATCATGTCTTGAGATTGCAATCAGAGCACAAGCGAAGCGTTTCCTGGCACATCCATTGGTGGTGCAACAGCTAGAAGCCATATGGGCAGGTTCAATAGTGTTTCATGCCATAGCTGATACCCTTCATCGGCCTGGAAAAGGAATGAGGGAACAAACTGCTGACGCTCTTGATCAACGCCACCAGCCAAAGTCCTTTTCGAAGTCAAGCAACATAGCAAGACGATCGGTTACGCTGTATGACCCCCGAGACGCATCGCTTTTCAAGCTCTCGCGGCTACGGGTTCCTCGGTACCGCTATTTTCTTTCGACGGGGTCATATGCTATCCTCCTCGGTCTGTTTCTTGCTGTACTGGCACAGAGATCCTTGGAAATTACCTCTCTGGAGATTGTCTTCTGGTTCTGGTGTGCTGGATACATATTGGACGAGATTGTCGGCTTCAACGAGCAAGGTTTTAGTCTTTACTGGGCCAGCTTCTGGAACACATTCGACCTAGGCATCTTGCTACTCCTCATTGGCCATCTCTGCCTTCGTCTGTATGGGATCATTATGCCAGACACGCGCAAGCATTCTGTTAGCAATCTTGCATATGATGTGCTTGCCGCTGATGCGGTGCTGCTGTTTCCTCGGCTCTTTTCCGTGCTCGATCATTACCGCTACTTTTCTCAACTTCTCATTGCCTTTCGCATGATGGCATCGGATCTGATGGCGGTTTTTGTGTTGATACTGATCAGCTGCAGCGGCTTCTTCGCTGCTCTGACCCTGTCTTTTGGGGATGATACGATCGATAGTCCTGCCTCTGTCGCCTATGCATTATTCCAAATGCTCATGGGGTTCACTCCTGCTGCATGGGATCGGTGGGATAACTACAACGTGTTGGGCAAAACAATCTTGACATTGTTTCTCTTCATCTGCCACTTCCTGGTCGTGACGATCTTGATTACTGTCCTCACTAACTCGTTCATGGCGATTGTGCAGAATGCGAACGAAGAACATCAATTCGTGTTTGCCGTCAATACGATCTCCATGGTCAAATCTGATGCGCTCTTCTCGTACATCGCGCCAACCAATATAATTGCTTGGTTTATCACTCCTCTTCGATACTTTGTCCCCTTTCGGCGATTTGTGAAGATAAATAGGACGCTCATCAAAATCACGCACTTCCCTATCCTCTTCTCCATCTTCCTATATGAGAAAATTATGCTGAGGTCATCAGTGGTTGACACAGTGGAGATTATTGAGCCTCGTGGAAGACCTCCGGCTGACATCAATCGATCTGCTGGCATCAGCATCTTCACCCCTCACCCCCGGCGTCAGGTCAGAGAAGCCTCTGTTGCTACATGGCGAAAAGATCGTGCTTTAGCAGCAGTCTTCCGGCGACCATATGATGGCACATTACGGGACACGTCTAAGAGCCACACTCGACAAAGGACTAGCAAAGCTGTCACCAACTGGATGCAAAATCTCGGTGAAGAGGGAGTGATGAGTCCACCTCAGGAGCAAGACCGCGCGGTTGTTGATCGACTCGAAGGCCACCGGATCTTTCATCGAAGGCCACGATTTGCTCGGCCCAGGAGAGATCATACTAATATAACACGGTCGATAGCCTCGGATCCAGAAGATTTTGGTGGCTTCACAGATGTGTTGACCCCCTCAGTTCAACGCCTCCCTGCTTATCAAACGACTCCATCTCATGAGCCAAACCTAGAACATGAACCTGAACCTGCGCAAGCAACTGATGCTGATGGAGACGACGAATTGGTGACGAGTGACAACGAGGACGACGGAATGATATTCCCTCAGAGACCGCACAATGCCTCGTCTCCAGTATCGCCGCTCCGTACAGCGAGACCAGACGGCTATTTCTCAACCCGGTCTCCAAAGCCGAAAAACAGGGAGTCATCGACATCCGTCTCTTCTCCACCACTCGCACAATCTAGATCTTGGAGAGCGGAAGAACGGCATACGCAAGGCGAGGTGACGAACCGTGTTGTTCAAAGGCAGCGCCCGAGACCTCACCTTCGAAACGTCTCTTCAGCGACCATCATCTACAATCCTGTAACACGCGTGCAGTCGTCTCCACCAAGTAAGAAGCAGTCCGCTACCAGAGGTACAAAGTCGATCGGCATCCGTTCGCCAAAGTCCGGTGCCATGACCCCTGCAGCGAAGTCGTTGTCAAATACACCCGGACGTCGAACGCCGAAAAAGTTCGTATCAGAGCCAGCCAGAGCACAAGCGATCCTGCCGCCCAAGAATGATCCTACATTTATGTCTGCTCCAAACCTTACTGGCATGATGAGGATGCACAATCGCGGTGCTGAACATCGAAGATCATCACTTGATATGGATCTCGGCTCTGATATTGGCGATAACAAAGCCATAGGTGGTGGTTTCGTTGGCGCTATACCAGCGTCATTCGCAACCCAGATGGCCTATGCTACTGGTGGTCTCAGACGACAGGCTGCAGCATCCGAGGACCAGGAGATGTTCGGACGCTTGGTCCTGGCAAGGATGAACAAGCTGGAAGAGGGAATGAAAGAGGTCATCCATGAGATGAGAGAAAGTAGGATGAATGAAAGCAACAACAGCCGTAGCAGAAGCAAAGAAAGGTCTTCAAGACCGTCACGGCAACCCATGAAGAAGTCAAGGCACAGAGAGAAGGAGAAACGTGATAGTGAAAAGGAGAAGCGTAGACCAGTCATCTACGTTGGAGGCCCCAAGAGTCGGAGCGCTGCCGCCTCGAGCAAGGCGACGGACAAGGAGCAGGATTGGGAGGATGAAGCAGCATTCGAACCTGCGAAAAGCGGATCGATTTGATCCAGCGCAAGCATTTCGAGCAGGTGGTCTTATTCTGTTTTTGTTTTTGGGTTTTGCTGGTTTAGACCTCCTAAGATGTTTACGGGAGCCACGCATGCTTAGAGCTGTCGTTCATTTCTTGCATCGGTTGGCTGTGTGAAACACTCCATTCCGTTGAAGGTCCTAGAGAGGAGGACGTTTTTTGCTTAGCATACCCCATAGAGTACCGAGTACAATATATCATCTACTCAAGTACAGAGCTCAAGTAACACTTCAGGGAGAAGGATGAATCTCCTGCTCTATGTGTAGAAAGTGAGAGGCATTTAGAAACGGAAAGGAAAATTACGCAGCACTGAGGACAGAAGTATGGGACATTTTGCAGGCTTTAGTAGCGGCCAAAGTTTTCCAAATATTTTGTCACCACGTCACAAGACGGTGGATTCTCCGCACAAGTCAGTCATTTCCCCTCCAGTTTTGATATCTTTTGTCCATACAGAGTTCCCCCTCTATCGACTGTGTAATATCAGTATCGCAGAGATTAAGAGCTCGCAATGGGGAGCGAAGCCTGATCGAGCAGCCAGCCAGGCAATTAATTAACTTTTCACCTTTTCTCTTCTCTCCTCAGACTCCTCTCCCCGTACCTACCTACCTACCTTTCATCACCAAATCCAGCAAACCCCCCGACGCCGTAACCCCGAACACATCAATTTCAAGAATGAAACCACTCTACTCCCTCCCCGTGACAGGCTACCTCATCTACCGCTCGTACACGCACAATTCGCTCACGCCCTTGGGGATCGTCACCGCGGCGCTAACCGCGCTGCTGCACTCGTCGCACCGGAGCGCGCTCCCATTCAGCCTCCTCGTCGTCTTCTTCCTCGCGGGGACCAGGGCCACAAAACTGAAACACGACGTCAAGAGCCGGTACACGCTCTCCAGCACGGGCAGTGGCTCTTCTCCTTCTTCTTCTGCGGCCCGGAGGGGAGGCGGCGATGGAGGCGAGCCAAGGACGCACGTCCAGGTTTTGGCTAACAGTGGGGTTGCGAGCTTCCTCCTGCTCCTGCATCTGTACCGAACGAATTTCAAGCACGGTTCTTGGAGTGGGCATGTGAAGGCGCAGCAGGAGGAGGGGTGCGTGCCCACGACCGGCTCCGTCGAGGGGCTTCTCCTGGCCGGGATCGTGGCCAACTATGCAGCCGTGGCTGCGGATACGTTTTCTAGTGAGCTGGGGATCCTGGCTCAGAATGAGCCGAGACTCATTACGAGACCTTGGGTCAGGGTTCCCCGGGGCACGAACGGCGGTGTTACGGCGGCGGGTTTGGCGGCTGGAGTGCTGGGGTCGCTCATTATCGCTGTGGCCAGCACGGTGGTGATGCCGTTTTGTGGCGCGTCACAGACCGGACGCTTGGGTCCGGTGGGCAGGGTGCTCATGGCCCAAGAGAAAGCGGAGACATACCGAGGCTGGACGCTGACAGACAAGCTGATCTGGATCCTCGCGGTGACGGGTGGGGGTGCCCTGGGAAGCGTGCTGGACAGTCTATTCGGCGCCATCCTGCAGGCGAGCGTGGTGGATCGGAGGACTGGCAAAATCGTCGAAGGGGCTGGCGGCGAGAAAGTCCTGGTTTCGAGCCGCGGCAAGGGGAAGACTGCCAAGAGGGAGGTTGTGCATAGCGAGAGGAACAGGGATGAGGCGTTGAGAGAAACAAAGGCGGCTGATATGGATGGGAGAGATATCTCTGCCGTGCCGGAGGAGAGTAGGTCGGTCTTGACCGGGATGGATTGGCTGGATAATAACCAGATCAATCTGCTCATGGCGGCTTGTATGAGTTTTGGTAGTGTGGCGCTTGCCAGCTGGTATTGGGGGATACCGTTGTCGAGGTTATGGACATGAAGTACGGTAAATAGAGACGAGGGAGACACGGGAAATGATTAATGACATATTCTGGCAGTTACTTGGTATTAGATATTGGAGCATGGCGCAGGATTGTGAACGGGATATGATAGGCTAAGATATCCTCTGTATGATGACCTTGAGGCTTGAGCTATATTGATGCTGATGGATGCACTCATATGTATGCAAGCCCTGCTCAAGTCTCTGTTTCTGAAATGGTATCCTCCTCCTTCTGCTCCTCTATATAACTCCCACCTATCCGGTCCACCCCCTCTTGTGCCTTCCTAATATCATCCTCATCCTCATCCTCCTTTTCATTGTCTGCACCTTCACCATCATCTAGCTCATCGACGCTATTCAAGGCCTGGCGATGTAGCTGAACGCCCTTGACATCCTCCTCCACCTCCGCCTGCTTTTCCACCTTCCTGGTATTATCCTCACCTTCATCGTCGGCGTCATTTCTATCATTCAGATCGTCGCCCGCACTTGGGACTTGAGGTGCTTGCTTGATGAGATTGGCGAAGGGATTCTGGAAAGTTGTCGACAGGGTCGCTGGCTGGTTGAAGTCTACAGCTGTATCGAATATGCTTGTGCTTGTGGCTTGAGCTCCGAAAATGTTGCTTGTGGTGGTAGGTTGGCTTTGGAAGATGCTGGTTGTAGTGGGTGGTTGAGATGGGAAGATGCTGGTTGTAGTGGGTGGTTGAGTAGGGAAGATGTTGCTCGTAGCGGAGGGCTGATTTGGGAAAGTACCGCTTGTGGCTGCCGCGCCGAACATGCTCGTGTTCACGGATGGAAGTCCGAAGATGTTTTTAGGGGGCGCGGTTTGGCTTGGAGCGGCATTGCTTGGTGTTGAACTCCCAAATGTAATGCTTAGGGGTGGGAGTCCAAATATGTTGCTTGTGGGCGCTTGAGGCTGGGGGTTGTTCTCTGTATTGACAGCTTGACTCTGAAAGATGCTGGTCGTGAGAGGTTTGGTCTGGAAAACGCCACTTCTTAGAGCCGGAACGTTGTCCTGAAACATTGGTATATTCCCCTCCGGTGCCATGACTTCCTTCGTGCGGGTTTCTGGTATTGCCTTGACTTGGCTTGGATCGAGTCGAACTCCGTCTGTGTCCTCATCCCATATACTATCTCGCTCGAGCGCTGGACTACATAAAGAGTTCGACCGGCTCAATGTTGCACCAATGGCGCTCTCACCAACAAGAACCAAATCCTCTAAGCTGATCACTTGGTCCTTCAAGAGAGCTTTTTGCATTGCTTCAGTCATGGCATCTATACCAAGTTTTGCTTTGAGCTGTCGAGTGTTTGGCTGGTCCAGGAGGCTGTCAACCTCTGTATGTGCCTGAGGATTGACTTCACCGCCAGCGCTGCTAATAGAGTCGATGGGAGCATCGTCTTCGTCAGAGCTCTCATCACCTATTCTGGTGGGAGAGGGTTGCCAGGATCGCTGCTGAGGACGTAAAGGGGAGATATGATGGATGTGGTCTTGACCTCTGCTTTCTGTTCCTGCTTCGTCTGCCTCAGAACCGCCAATAGTCGCAAGACGTTCCCTGGAATGGCTGCCATCAACTGTGGTGAGAGTCAAACCGTGCGAAGTCACACTTCCCACTCTCATCTTTTCCACTTCCTGCTCAAACCAGTCAATACGCGTGTCTGATGGCCTTTTCGGCTCTGCGATGCACTCCTGTCTTTCCTTGGGTAGTCGAGCATATATACCACACTTCCTTTGGTAAGTCATGTATTCCATTTCCACGTTAAAGCGTTTCAGTGAACGCTCGTTTACGAGTCGGCGTTCTTGTAGTCTTTGCTCTCTGGCTTGTCGAGTCAGAGCTGGTGTTGGTGGCCGTACTCCTTCATCACCCCACGTTGACCGAAGGTAATCCTCGTTCCTGCATGTAACCATGTCTTGTGCGCTGCTTAACCCGACTTTGGATGCTGCCATTTCTTGTTGGACGTGCTGGTCAAAATGCGCCTCTAGTGTCTTAATGGCGTATTGCCACTGAGGATTGTTTTCCAGCTCGAGCCGCACTTTCGATCTTCCTTGGCCTTCATTCTCTTCGTCAAGGAGGTTATGCTGGAATGCCGCTATCTTCTCTTCTGCCGTGATGCAGACCCTTAGCATTCGTTTCCTCATGCCTGTGGGAGTTCCATGTGAAGGGCCCGGTTCATTGAAGTTATTTGTACTGATTGTTAACTGATGGCCTCTGTTGAGCCCACCATGCCGCACACGGAAAGATTTCTCGACATTTGGACCACCATTTGCCCTGGATTCATCAGGCAGAGATTGTGGGTCGAGTTCTGCTGAGTCATCGACTGTGGTGACACTCATGTCTGTCGGTGTAAGCTCCTCTCTAAGCGGCGCTATTGGTCTCTTAAGCCGTGCCTTGACTCTGGTATAATTCAGTATTTTCCAAGCAATGGACTCTTCGATATCGGGATAGTTATCGAAGCCCTCCGTGAATGTCTCAGCCTGTACCATTTGCTCAAATGCAGGAGAGAGTCCTCTGCAGAGCTGATACAACATCTCTTTCTTTATATAAGTAGACCTTTGAGCTACTTCTTCGACTCTACTTACTATGGCCCAATCGACGTTTCGCTGCCGGAGTGAACCACTGCTGAACCATTTAGGATCAGCGTACCTACTGAGCTGATCTAAATACTCATCAAGCTGCTCTTCCGACGAAGCCTGTGATGCCAGGCTCCAGTCATCCGGATCGATGTCTGCCCATATAGTGTCCTCTGGCCAGCAATCTTGTGGAACTAAAGGAGGTGATGGGCGTGGTTGTATTTTCCCTTCAGGCTGAAACCAACCGTCAATGCCAGTTAGGAGTCGTCCCAGGTGCTGAGACCATTCGTCCTGCCCACGTTGCTCCTCTAGTAGGTCCAGTAGCTCGAACTTATACTCCGCAGCTGCCTCTTTCAACAGCTCTCCTTCTTGATAGATACCAATGCATCGCATGGCCTCCAGGAAACATTCAGCTGCCTCTTTGCGACTTGTCTTCTTTGCCGCGACCAGACCATCCATTGCCATACCTCTCCAAAACCAACATTTAGAAACAAGGGGTGCATATTTCAGTGGATTAGCAAATCGAATGGCTTTGGTGGCAAGTCCTACTGCGGCCACCCAATTTTCTCGTCGAATAGCATTATGGGCGCTGTTGATCAGCGACCAGACAGTCACTTCCTTTACGGCGTCTGGAAGGTTGTGGTAGAGCAAGAAGTCTCCTGAACAAATTTCAAGCGGTGGCAGTGCACACTGCTTCTGGCGATGTTGGCTAAGGATAGAATTGATCTTTTCCTGCAGAAGGAGGGTCTCAGTCGGATTCTTGTTTTCAGATAGCTTATGCCAGCCGCGCAGGGGCCCCACGAGTTCTTCGAACTTAGCGTTGGCTTCTGCTCGGCTTTTAGGCTGCCGCAGAATAGCTTCAGCATTACCGGATTCTCTAGGCCATTTCGGTTCGTACCTGAGCCTGCGGGGGTGGGATAGGAGATCCCCGTAAACGTCTTCAAGCATCGAATGCTGGAGATAGTCCAAAACCTGTTCCGTTAAGTCGTTGCGGGAGAGTATTGTTGCGGAGTTATCCTGGGACTGACTGGTTGAGCTTTGTGGGATCTGGACCGGTTCGGCATCACCACTTCCCTGGTGCCGCCCATCTCCGGGGTCGGAACTATGAACTGGTTCAGAATCATCACTTTCGTACTCATCAAAATAAGCATCCCCTCCCGCTTCCATGAGTCGATCTTCTGGACTTTCCGTCTCATACTCGTCGGAGTAGGTATCCTCTCCCGCCTCCGCGAACTGATCTTGCCGCCTTCCAGAGCTCTTGGCCACCTTGGAACAACCACTTTCGTTTGTATGAAGCATGGTACCTTCTTCCGCTTCCTGGAGCTCGTCTTCCAAGCTTGCGGGCATTCGAATTGGGTGGGAATAACCACTCTCGTATTTATGAGAGTTACTACTCTCATTTGCTTCCTCAGGCGGGTCCTCCACCATTTCAGGAACAAAGCGTGACTTGACATCACTGCCTTCATGCTCATCTATATCATTGTCATCATCGACCTCCTTCTCAGAATGGGTAAGTAGACGACCGTCTGCCAAAAGTCCAGGACGTAAGCTAGGAGGCAGTCGTAGCCGGGCACGATTGGAGCTTTCAATTGCCTCTATTTTGGCCCAAACATGGTTTGGAGCGACTTTTGGAGAAGATGATGATGAAGTACCGATGCCATCATTGCCTGCGCTATCAGCTTCCCCTATATCCATCATTCATAAGCCGCTCACGACATGAAAGGGTAGATTTGAGAAAGACTAAAGCAGCATATACAGTGCAGAATTCTAAATGGACATGTCGATTTCAACAACCATGTTGAGACTTCTTTGTGAAGACTGCCCGCAATCGGGAAAGCCGCCAACAATTCCTTCATATCAAGACAAAGAATTCCCATAGATATGATCCATGCAAGATTTAGATTGGAAAAATAATCCAATCCGGGCAACAACTGCGTATGCAGGTATGAAACAGCAAAGTATCAAATAACAGTATACATGTAGTGCTTAGATGTGGATGACAAGTAAAAATTCTTCGCTGAAGCATAAGGTAGAATGCATAATTCTTTACTACCTTCAAAACCTGAAAATCTTGAAAGCTTGTCAAGTCAGATCGCTTGTACTTGCATTGTAGAGCCCTAAGCGGATAAATAGCATGCATCAAGGATTGGCTCCGTCGGAGCTCCACTGGACATCTTCTTGCACCGCTTCGTTCTGGAGCACTTCCTCTTGTCCACCTTCGCCTACGCCTTTGCCTTCCAAGATGCATGTTTCACAGTAGCCCTGCCACTTCTTCACCTGCTCGTGGTAGCCTTTGGTAAACACAGCTCTGCTAAAGTCCCAATGTGCGAGTCGGTAGTATTCCAGTGCTAGGAAGATACGACCTCTGATATAGTAGGCGATGCCCGCAATATCTTTGAAACGAGGATCGGTTCCACATTCATTGATACATTCGTTCACGCCTGCACACGCTGGCTCTGGTAAGCCGGCGGAGACTTGAATAGCTACCATTAACAGCTTGCATCGGAGACGATCCTTCTTGGCAGGTTTTGTTTTCAGTGCTTCGGTAACAAGTAGAATGGCGGACTGTGGATTATGTAGATTCTTTGCCCAGGCCTCTTCAGCTGGTCGCAGTATGTCGGTGTGGTCTGAGGTGCAGAACCAGACGTCATCAATCCATGTAGCTGCGTTTGAGACTTTGACTTCAGGTGTATGCTCTATTTGTTTTTTCGATATCCCCTGCTCCTCAGTAACTTTTGCGTAGGCTAGGTCGCCATAGTATTTGACAGCTGCCAGCTCAGCTTCTAAAAGAGTGATTGTTTCTTGTGCCTGACTAAGGTCATTCTGGGCTTCGTCTCTATGTCTGCGGACGACTTCGAACTGATCTAGAATCTGCTGCTTAATCGATGTCATCCTGTTCAAATGTTTAGAGAAACTGCCACTAGTAGACAGTATACTGGTACCCTATTCAGGACACCAACACTGCTTTGCGCTGGTGCTGACGTTGATATTTTTCTATAACAAAGGAGACTTGAAACAAAGAGACACATTTGGAGCTGCAAACGTCGTCTAGGACCGCGACTACTTACCACTGGTCTTTGCTGCATCATGGATCTTTCCAACACGGTTTAACGCCTGTGATACAACTCCGACCATGTCATCGTCGCGGGTCTTTGCAGATCTTCGCAGCTGCATCAACCTCAACCATGAACCCAGATCTCATAGTGGCGAAACCAGCCGGTAAGTAGAAAACGGAGAGGGGCAATGACAGGCAGTCTCTGCGGGATACTCTCATGTGCCCAGAAACAGACATTCTAAACGCGTCTGTGTGGGATATCAACTCATGCCCAGTTAGAGTGTTGAGTGGAGCTGTCCGCATTGGGGTTAGCATGTGGATCTAATCTTCGACAGGTGAAACACGTCACAACACTCGGTCCATCACATTACATCTCACTTTTCTATGCTATGCTCTAACTACACATTTTACCTGTTCCGCATCTTTTGCTAAGCGCCAACGATAACTCACACTGTTCTGGAGTGGAGATATGGACCGACTTCTGATTAGCTGATATCGTCATCAAATTCTTGATTGGGCTCAGTGCCTCGCTGCCATGTGACTCGGTAGCGAGCTTGATTTGTCCCTTTGCCCAACATTCCACCATCTGCCGTTCCTGCGGTCGAAATTAACGTTGCCTACTAGATACATCGCTAGCAACAACTATCCCCAGATCCCATTGATCATTATCGATGCAGCTGCTAACTCTCCGCATCCCTCTACTGCAACTTGATGAACCCTTTAGCGCGAAGTGCGGTGCTACTCGCATTAGCCAGCCCTGTACGACGTCACTCCACATGCTCCTGCCCTGACATCTCGTCAAAGTCTACGGAGTACACGCAAGATCTCTAAGGAAGAAATCCTCGTAATATCAGCTCCGGCTTAAGCCACTCTCACTTCCTAGCTCACATTGCGTGGGGTATGGGTATCACTAGTAGCAGTTAGGACGCGGGGACTCCACCTCCCATCCGTACCATTACCAATCGAATAGTTTCAAAGTGTTTTGGAGCCATGGGCCATCTGCCAGAGATAACCGGATTTTCGCGCTTGTTCTCTGTTTTCTTATTTCAAGTACTGTTCTTCGATGCTACGTACAAGATCAAGTCTTTCAGATTCTTCCTAGTCCTCCGCGTCAAGCAAGCCTGAAATCTCTACTTGCACTTCCTTCAAGGATGGCAACTTCTAGTGGGTTCTCCCAGTCTCCTTTTGATGTTATCGATATCCGCCGCGAAGATCTCGATGGATCTCTTCTGAAACTCATGCTCAAATGTCTCGAACCTGATGACAATGGTCCCCGAACACTGCCTACCTTAATTCTCTACGACGGTAGGTCCCATCATGTGGCTGACCGCACATTCCAACTTATATGGGAACAGAGGCTGGTCTGAAGCTCTTTGAGGAGATCACTTTTCTAGATGAGTATTACCTGACCAATGCTGAAATTCAAGCACTTGAAACACACGCGAGAGGCATTGCTCAACATCTTCCTGAGGGAAGTCGCTTGGTTGAGCTTGGAAGCGGGTATGTATGCCAGAAGTGATGGTGGTTCTGAGCACCAATGATGCATGCATTACCACCATTTGTCCGCGCTCTGATAATGGTATAGGAACTTGCGAAAGGTTGATATCCTACTGAGTGCCTTTGAGGAATCGAAGAAAGCAATCGAGTACTTTGCCCTGGATCTCTCACTACCGGAGCTTCGCCGGACTCTTTCAGCTATACCTGCAGGAACATATCACTATGTCAGATGCGCGGGGCTTCACGGCACCTATGACGATGGACTAGCATGGTTGAAGCGCACCAAGGATGCAGCAAAAGCAACTTGCGTCCTTTCACTTGGGTCCTCTATTGGCAATTTTTCTCGCAGTGACGCAGCTGAATTTCTACATCGATTTGCGGAAGTGCTAGGTCCACAAGATTCACTGCTCATTGGTCTTGATAGCTGTCAGGATGGCGATCAGATCTTCCGAGCGTATAACGACTCCAAGGGAGTGACCCAGGCTTTCTATCGGAACGGACTGACTCATGCTAATCGCTTACTGGGGTACGAAGGCTTCAAGCAAAATGAGTGGGACGTGGTGGGTAGATATGACGAACAGCTTCAAGGTCACGAGGCCCACTATCGCGCGCTTGTCGATGTTAGTATCGATAGTCTTTACATTCCGGCAGGGTCCAAGATTCATTTGGAGACGGCCTACAAATATTCTCGCGGACAAATGACCGATTTGTGGCACGCTTCAGGGCTCATTCACCAAGCTGCTTTTGGTAACCAAAAAGGTGATTACAGTATGTCACACTCCCAGGGCTATGCAATTGTCTCTTCATTCAGTTATGGCATCCCCTATGCGGGGATAGAGATCTGCAGCATTGTCAAATCGAGTAAGGGGCGAATGTAACTTGCCTGAGGAGTCGTAAATGTCTCGTTTACCCAGTCATTGTGTGATGCAACATACGATATAAGCATTTTCGTCTCGAAAATCCAATCGTCAGTGCTAACATTTCTTTCTCTAATCGAACAGATATCCATCTCCTCTCGCCTGCAGCGAAACCGTACCCCACCAAGCCTGAAGACTATGTTGCGCGTCCAGTCCCTTCGCTCAAAGACTGGCAGGGGCTTTGGGCTGCATGGGACACAGTGACCCGGGGTATGACGGCAACGGGTGAATTGTTGACCAAACCCATCAAGCTGAGAAACGACTTGATATTCTACCTTGGCCACATTCCAAGCTTCTGTGGTGCGTTATGCTGAACGTTCAATTTCTCGATAAGCTGACGACCATTAGATATACAGATCACGAAGGCTACCGGACGAAAGCACACTGAGCCAGTAGCGTACGCGGCCATTTTTGAACGCGGCGTCGATCCCGATGTCGAGAACCCAGAGCTGTGCCACAAACATAGCCATATCCCTGACACATGGCCACCATTGCTTGACATAATTCAGTACCAAGACCGAGTACGAAATCGAGTCACATCTTTGATTACTTCAGGAGAAGCTGATTCGAATCGGAATGTTGGGCGGTCACTTTGGCTTGCTTTCGAGCACGAGGTTATGCATCTAGAAACCTACCTTTACATGCTCCTGCAGAGCTCAAATATCGTACCTCCACCGGGAAGCACAACACCTGACTTCGAAGGACTTCACACAGCATCAGAAACCAATGCTGTGCCAAATCAGTGGTTCAGAATCCCAAAGCAGGAAGTCCGGATTGGCCTCCAAGACCCTGAAAACGACTCTGGCCCTGAACGTTACTTTGGTTGGGACAATGAAAAACCTCCAAGAAATGTCGTTGTTGGGGAGTTTGAGGCACAGGGGAGGCCGATCAGCAACGGTGAATATGCAAGATACTTGCAAGCGACTAACAAGACTGCGATCCCTGCTTCCTGGGCCATCACAGAATCGAGCAATAAGTGTATGAATGGTTCTGTGAATGGTAAAATTCTGAATGATGTGACAAGCAGTAACCAGAATGGTACAGATGACCTGGGCCAAAAGTTCCTAAAGGACATTTCCGTACGAACATTCTATGGACCTATACCTTTGCAATATGCTCTCCACTGGCCAGTAATGGCTTCATATGATGAGCTCGCGGCTTATGCAAAATGGTCAGATGGTCGCATTCCAACCTTGGAGGAAGCCAGAAGCATTTATTCTTATGCGGAAGCCAGCAAAAAAGGCCAAGAAGAAGAAGTCTCGAGCTCTTTGATCTCTGCTGTGAATGGGTAAAAGTCGTGCACAAACATGTCAGGCGGCGACTAACAGCTGCAGGCATCTCTCAAACGATGGGGTCGAAGAGACACCTCCACAAGGCCGTGGTCTCACCCGTCTCCCAGAGCAATCTGGGAAACAGGATATCAATGGACAAAACATATTCATCGACCTAACGGGTTGCAATGTGGGATTTCAAAACTGGACGCCGACAGCGGTCACACCACATGGCAATCGGCTCTGTGGTCAAAGTGACTTCGGTGGAGTCTGGGAATGGACCAGTTCTGTCTTGCAGAAGTGGGATGGCTTTGAACCGCAGAAAACTTATCCAGAATACACAGCTGACTTCTTCGACGGTAAACATAACATTGTCCTGGGCGGCTCCTGGGCCACTCATCCTCGCATTGCTGGCCGGAAGACTTTGTGAGTTCTGCCTTCACCCAATACTCCCAAGTCAATATTCCTGATTCTAATGACAAACAGCGTCAACTGGTATCGACGCAACTATCCTTACAACTGGGCGGGAGCGCGGCTTGTTCGCAATGTCTCAGCACATGCTTAGGCCCAGTCCTGGGATGACAGTGCTTGAAGACAAGATCTGCTTTCCTTTGTTCAAAATGCTCCGAGCAGTTTAAAGCTCCCAAAAGTTCTCTCTAGCTCCACTCCTCTAGTTTGAAATTGCCAAAAATCTTCTATGAGCAGTTGTGCATGTCTTAATGCATGCTATTCATGATGTCTGAAAAAGAGTTCTCTTGTGTGAACCGTGCAGCTTGGTGTGGATTGAGGCTGTGCATTAAATATTGTGAATGTAGCTGCACCAGAGAGCATGAGCACGTTGCAGGAACTAATACTTGTCAAGTCAGAAACTGAAAATAGTAAGTTTGGTGTTTGAAGTTCAGAAGTGTTTGGTCATGAGTTCAGAACTATAAACACACGGCTGCACCAGGATACAACCAGAATGGCTGCAGCCGTACTAATCAGTAAACAAAGGAACCCACCACCAGTCTGACCATTCCTCATCATTGGGGCACGTCCAGGTTGTGCAGTACTGCTTGATTCATATACATAGAGTCTCGGAGTGCTTGCCCCTGATGGAGCTCAATTCGATATACCGTTGGGAAGATTCGCCGGGTTTGGGTGAGCTGTATTATCTTGGTAGCCATTCAACTGTGTAACTAACCATGCGTTTGCAGAGCATTCTTGCTGGAAATGTGGGATGAAGCAGAAAAATCCTAAAGCGAAACGCACATGCTACGGGATTCATACTGAGCCCTGCGTCAATTATCACAATACCCTGTTTGCGGTAGGACGATCACATACCTGCAAAGCGTAAGGTCATTCCATGCATCTCAATCTTTTGACTTCGTCACTAACACAGAGTCCACAGTTGTATTACCAACGAAGCTTCTCATTATCAAAGGCATTTGACCATCGCCAAGTTGGTAAATCAGCTGCACAGCTTTGGTGGCGGCGACCAGAGAACACATGTTCGGAAGAAAAAGAAAAGTGTTGGGCAGAATAATGGCGACGAAAATCAGTCCATGTATGACGACCAGTCCACGCATGACGAAAGCACCATCACCGATTTATCCTCCAATGACCTAAGGACACTTGGAGAAGCGCTTGGGTACAGCTCCGACATCAACGAAAGGTCTCAGAGCCCTAGCGAAAGACGAGCTTCCAGAAAGACCATGAAAGACAAGAAGAACCAGGAAAAGGCTTTCAAGAATCAGCAAAAATTTGACTCATCTGTCACTCAAGCCCAAATCGACCGCGTTGCAAGAGTGATACATGGTGCCCAATACAACGTGGATGGAAAAGGTGGTCATCCAAGGACAGAAACAAACGATGACGGTGACATATTTAACAGGGACGATACATTCAACCCAGCGATCAAGGAACATATGTCATGGCTTCAAAGGCAGGTTAAGGTGAGCCGAACAAGGAACGGGAAAAGAGGTGCGGACGCTTTGAGAATACAGCAGGACAAAGATGCACAGAACGGGCTACCGGTACAGAAGCAAGACATAGAAGAGCTTGTTTCAGGGATCCTCGTACAACTTGGGATTCATAGTCACAAAGGCCCCCATGCAAGGTCAACACATACTGATTCCCTGGCGCCAAGAAGCAAGAAGCAAACCGTTAGCGTTGTCCTTCAGCTCCGAAAAGAGATTGCTGCAGATATCGAGAAGAGTGAGAATGAAGCCCGTGCAAGGCAACAGAGAATGGAGGGGTATTGGAGATATGTCAACGAGACGGTCACTGACAGACTGGCGAACAATGCTCAATCAGTTGACCGAGCGACGGGTATGAGACTCAAAGGGGATGCCGGACGTGGGACGTCTGCACAGAGGTTGGAGAAACTTGACCACAGGGAAGACATGGACGGCCAAGACGAAGGGCCAGAGGAGACAGGCTGATTCTTGTCTGCTTTGGGAGAATTCCATGACTTCTTAAAGTCGTCTTAGACCACAGCCATTGTTTGAAGTACATCAGTAAGCTCGGGCCTCTTGTGATGCACATCTTTCCCTCCATGTGTGTAGGAGGTTGATGTCCGTATTTGCTCTGAGTGCGGAAATGCATGACGAGGTGTGGGAGAAAGTATGTCGTATTGTAAACATTTTGGGTGAAACTATTCTCCGTATTACACAATATCGTCCTATTATTGCAACGGCCACAGAAGCTGCTGCATGCCAGGATCCCACTGGCACCTCGACACTAGCTTCTTATGCTGTCATCCAAGCGTAGAAGCTTTGGGGCTCCGATGTCGCTTACTCGACTTTGGCAGCGTGGCAGCCTCCGGAGCTTTTACACGCCGTTTCACCCTCGGAAACTCAAATAAACGAGCCGAATCTGCCACGGGCTAAATGACTCCGGTCCTACTGATTGCCTTAGGTTCCTTAACAGTTTCGATTTCATGGCAATTGGATTAGTCTTCAATCAATGAGGCCATTGAAATTGTGGGTGAAATATACCAGAATTAATCATTGCAGGTACCTTTCTGAACAGTGACAAGGGGGTTTGCTGGCTCGATTTGTCTACGGGATATTGGTTTTGAATCAGGTTAAATGCGCTTGGGAACCGAATATACAGTGCTGACAGTCTGGCTACAGCTTTAACGGGCATCTCAAACCTTCTCCAGGAGTCCAGGTGGCAAAACTATTGATACCGTCCTTAGGGACCATGCTAAATTATATCACCATCATCAGGACGAAACTGTAACCATATTCTAGCAACGGCAGGAGGCTTGATTTGTGCTAGGATCACTTTCGTTCTCTGCGGTATCAACGTCTTTTCACCAAAACTGCCATATTATCAACCTCTGAAGTTTTGCCCTAGCCACACATACCTCAATCCAATTTTCCAACACCATGTTCTTCACCCCACCTTGGCAAGGGTTGAGTCGAGTACCAGTCTGTTATATTCAGAGCTCTGTCTACACCCAGCTCAACATAACTACGTATTACTCCCTGCTACCTTAGAACACGTTGGAGAAGTATATTCTTGTTACCCAACTATCTCGGGTTTATATTGTGTATTGGGTAGCACCTAGGACGACTACGTCAAGATGATCAGGAGTATTAACAAGACTTATGCGGATTACTGAAGACTTATGGTCAACATTTTAGGTTCGAGACAGGCAATAGAACAATCCAGGTCGGCGACGGATCAAAGAGGTTCAGTGATCTGGTGGACGTTGTTAAGCGAGGTTAGTGCAGTGGTCAGGAGATGGGACGCCTTAGGATTTTGGCCTCGATGTTATGAGGATGGACTACTGCAAGCACGAACCCGTACCTTCCCTCCTTGCTCAGCTTGGAAAGCAGTTTGGCTTCTGCCTGCCAAGAGGTCATCCCTTTGTCTGAGTCACTACACACGTGATACTATGTGATACTATGGCTGACACTAACAGTGACATATCTTCTACTAACTGTCATTCTTCACTTCTTTGGCATTCAGGATCCTTCAATAGTACCCAATTTCAATTCTCTAACACGAATCAGCTTTCAGCTAGTTTCTCGCAACAACCTTGATCACAATGCTCTCCATTACCATTACCTTGCTGGCCGCGGCCGCCGCTGTCAGGTAAGAGTCAAGACACATTGCTCAGAGACATGAGAATTTGCTCACTAACACCTCATTCTCTTAAGTGCTCAAGGCATCGTCCCACCCTACATGACCTCTTTCCGGCCAGCACCCACACCCTGTCTTGGTGGTGCAAAGTCTTGCTATACCTCCACTGTCACCGGCCCAGATCCTGCGGCTCTCTGTTTATCAATTGAAGAACCCTGTGTAACTCTGTTTTGCCTCCGAGCCGAGACCGAAACGATTCCTTGCCCTAACAGATGCTGCCCCAAGACGCCTACTGTCACCAGCTACACGCCCTGCCAGACTACTTGTGTGATTGGGTGCCCGACCGTGACCGTCAGCTGCAGCAAGCTTATTGGTTGAGGATGCAGAAGCCGTGTCTTGGAACGAGGCCGAACGGAAGCCAACAGAAATGGTGACAAAGCCGTGATGGAGAAGAAAGGGGAGTGAGGTTACACAAGCCACAGAATCAGGCGAGCTGTTCCAACTCTTGCTGAGCACGGAAACTTTGCTTTTACTTTTCACTCTCTACAAGATGCTCTCATCATAAAATGTCATGTAGAAACATAGTGGAAGTGGACAGGTTAGTGACCATTAAGGTGGAAAATCAATAGTCAATCGCTTGACTGCAGCAGTCTAGAAATCCCGAATCGCTACACCAGAGATATGACTGGCTAGCCAGCCGAGCTTTGCTCCAATTTAAGCCTCTTCCATCTACCTCCACTCTGCTTGTTTCCTCGTAACTATCTGTCCGTCTGCAGGTAACTGGTCAGATTCGCCTGTCCTACCCGAGCCCACCAAGACGGGACTTTTGACCTTGCATAGATCCACAGACCTGCAGAGAGCATGCACGTGTGGACAGGACTTTTTACGTGACTAATATTGAGTTTACTGGGGCGAGGATTCGACGTATCGGTGTTGGGGGGCCCAGATCACTTCAGTATAGATCGGGGCATCGTGAATGGGATGCCAAGGTTTCCCCCTGAGTTCTAGACTTCCTGCCCCAGCTTTCAGGCACTCCATACGGAACTTTATTCACCATCACCTGGCTTATTTTGAGGGGTTGCGGTCTGCTTTCCCAGATGGTCGGTCCAAGGCTGCGGTCAAATTACTCATCCGAGGTTCTTTATCTTTATGGTCTTGGCGGACGACAGAGCAGGTTGGGTCTATCCTCGGCACGACAATGTACGGAGTATTCTTTGGGGATTTAGTTGTTAATGACAGGGAGGGTTAGATGACCGAATGTTTAGTTGAATAGTTGTCAGAGAAGTTTCCATGTATTTCAATGATACCTTTTTCTGGGCATAGAGAAAGGAATCCGATGTAATCCTGCTTTAAGCAATTCTGGCTGTCAATGCTTGTGCAGATTACGATACTATATACAAAGCTCCTTCCTTCGACCTGTCAATTATAGGAGCCATTTCATGCTCCACTGCTGGTTCGGGGAATGGAAGTGACGTTAGAACCTGCAAGCCCACACCACCCTCTCTGCATAACGTGCAAAGGCGGTATAACCGCTCTCCATAATGGTGAGTTCACTCTTGGGTGTCTCTGGTACAGGTGTTTGTGATGGATGTGTTTCCTGAGATAGCATTGGTATATCTTGTTGGCCGGTTATCGACTTGGCAGCCTTTGTAGAACGATGAGGAGGTCGAAGTTTTTGTCGACATTTGATATCCAAAGAGCAATAGAATAACTGCCGCCCTAGACTTTTTCCTTGTTGTCAATCATCATAGATGACTTTCGCATCGTCAGCGACGGCAGACGGCGCCACTCCCAGAACGATGATATTTCTCTTATGACACTGGTTGTGGAGCATCTGTTGTTGAACTCTCAATCAAGCCCTCTTCTGTATCCTTTTCAGTCGGCCACGTATATGGCGCACTTCGATTCTGGTATGTGCCCAAGGTAATGTAATTCATTGGCCAGTGACAGTCTGATGATCACCAGGTATGTAGTACCAAGACCCATCAAATCAACCTGAACATATTATCCCTCACACCACGCTTCATAGCGACAGGTTTGCCGTCTTCGAGCTCGATCCCGGCTGCTCCACCTTCGCCTGACATGCCTTCGAGCTTTTGACGAAGCTCTTCGTCGAGCTCGGCCATTGTTTTTTTATGGCTCTGCTGTTGCTTTGCGTTGTTCTGCTGATCTTGCGAGGATCGGGCAGCCGGAGAGCTCGAGTTACTTGAGGCAGAGTTTGAGGACGGTGTGGTGCTATGGAGTGGAGATGATGTGGACAGTAGTCGCTGATGACGGAGGGCCTTAAAGATTGTGGTGCGTACTGCCGTACCTCGCATACCTATAGAAAGCTGCATCCCTATGTTAGGAAGCTTTTAAATGTATAGCATTGAAGAGTGTGTTGAAAAATCTTGCAGTGTCTAAGTAGTAGGTAGTAATGATGCTTCTAAGGAAAACCGGCTGACATCATCAACCTGGTGCCGCTTGCGCTTCAGGCTAACCGCCTTTGGCTTTGAGATTCACCTGCCTGCAAGTGAGTCACACACCCTTCACATAATTTAATTGTACTCTAAACACTTTGGGCACCACTATCCCACAAAGAATCACTTCACTTCGAGTCACAATTTCATTGTGACTCTCTTTCGCGTCTGCCGAAATGGCCGCCGCACCTGGTGTAGTGAACGAGCTATATCGTACAAGTGGGTGAGTCAACTTCTATATAATCCTGCTTAACAGCCTGCGATCGCCTTCTTTCTGTCTTCATACTGTGCTGTAAATCTCCAAAATGGCCCGAGCATCAAAGAGACAGCGAAAAGACAAGGTCCCCGAAGTACCTACTATCGTACCATGGCATGATCTAATGCCTAGTGCGAATATCAGTATCGGCGCCTCCTTGATGGATACTATCGACGACCTGATCAACGAAGGTCACATCGAGCCACAGCTTGCCATGAAGATTCTAGGCAACTTTGACAAGATTGTCCAGGAAGTGCTGGCGGACAAGGTGAAGGCCAGGTTGACTTTCAAGGTATGTTTACACCTGAAGGCGTCCAATGCATGAAGCAGACTGCGAAACTCCTGAAGACCATGATTACTGATGACTGCAATGTTACAGGGCCATCTCGATACCTACCGATTCTGTGACGAGGTCTGGACATTTCTATTGAAGGATGTCAACTTCAAGCTCGATGGGAGTACGACTCTGCATTCGGAGAAGGTCAAGATTGTGAGCATGGCGGCGAAGAAGCCGGATGAGAAATGAATGAAATATGGACATGGCCGTTCCTGCTTCCTCTTCTGTTGCAAACTAGGCGCATCTTGAGTGGTATGAATGATGAAACTGTGTTTGATGGCTTGAGCTAAGGGAAGACGACTCTCACAAGGGTCTCTAGAATTTGCATAGCGAGGGCGTTGTTAAGCTGGATAAGGCCAGGGCTCAAGCACAAGGTCTTCGATGTGATACCCAAAATTGAGATTCTAGAATACAAATCAAAAATTTCCAACTGCCATTCCATCATTTCTCTGGCCTGGGCATGACCATTTAAAGTTTGCCTTCCCTCTCATAAAATGTAAAGTGCCTCTATCGCTGAGCAGACCCAGGTCTGAGGATATATATAAGCATAGCGAAACATCTATCTGCATTGCACCCTGTCGAGCATTTTGAATAACTTCTAACAAAGCGGAAACTCACAGGCAGCAATGAGACTTAAGCGCGTTAGCTATGCAAGAGGGATCAGGCAATATCCTCCATGACCATAGCTTACATCCTCAATCCCTTTTCTTATTCTGGTGACATGCCGCGCAAACTCCCTTGGGCAACGAAGGATACTCCGGTTCCCAAAGAGAAGAGGCCACGCCCAGTGTCAAGGAAGCGCGAAGCGTCTTCGTCTGACCCCGAACAAGTCGCCAGGATGAAGACCAGCTCTTCTACGCCTCTGAAGACCATCAAGAAACGAGTAAGCTGTATGGGCACCCTCTAGCCACGTGCATACAGTTACTAACTAGATATCATAGCTCGAACACCCTCGACGTCGCCTCCGCCGGGTCCGCCGAACGAAGAGTATGCCGCATAGAACATGCAGGCGTATGGATACCCTTGTTGACCGAAGATTTTTTCTAGGTACATGATGGAGGGTTACGACCATGACGATATCTACATCATGGTGGAAGACGAATTTCACTCGGTCGCCCAAACTTTTACGCAACATCTTCACCACGCCGAGTACCAGCGCCTGAAGAAGAAAGCTAGAGATGCAGCCCCTCCAACATTTCAGCCAACGGATCAAATGAGAACAGAGGTCAAGAAGAAACTTGAGGCTAGAGCTCTACACGCAAAGCAGAAGGATGCCGTTAGGAACATCACAACCGGCATCAACTTGTCGGCAGAAGAAGATGAGGAGCAAGACGACGACCCTTGGCTGGGAACGAGTCTGGCAGGACTTATGACTGATGCAAATGTTCAGAAGAGAACAGCATTGGTGGGCTTAGAGAAGATGCAAAGCACGACAAGAGCGGCAAAGGGATTTGGAAGGGGGATGGGCGACAGCCCACCAAGCCGGGAAGGGAAAGTGAGTGTCTTGGATATCTTCGCAGGGCAGAAGAAGGACAAGGAGAATGCTACCAATGAGCAGGAGCGCGAAAGAATCGAGAAGGACCCGAACCATTCCCGCAGAGTGCAAGCCACTGCTTCGATAGTTAGGCCTCAAGAGAGCTCTCGCAACGAAGAACTAAGCATCAGTCGCGAGGCAGACCCAAACTCAACACGGGGTTTGACTAAAACCACCAAGCCGCCATCTATAAAGAATGCCGCTGATTCAACATCTCATCCCCGCTTTCGAGAACCTTCTATAGCTACCCGAAAACTATTCGATGAGTTTGACGACTTCGACCACACTGCTAGTGTTACCAAGAGACCCAGAGCGTCACCATCACGAAAGGACCACAAGCGGAAGCAGACGAACGACCGAAAATTGCAGATGAATGACATTCCAACTTTTCTGGTATGACGCAGAGGTGTTGAACGTCCTGTCCTGTGTTCTAAAGCTGTCCAAGTGTCTCGGCAGTGTCTTCAGGCCTTTCAAGAGCAGCGACGCTGGACTGTTGCCGTAAGCTCGGTTCGGCACCTAATACTCGTCACCTTCGAAAGGATTTGCCTCTCCAATCGTGCCAATGCTAGAAGAGATTTTTCTAGCATGCCGCTTCACTTTTTCCATCTTTGAACCTTTGTGCATATTATGGGCGTCTTCTCGGGCTTGCAGGACAAGGAGTTGGTTTCTTTCCTTTTCGTTAGCATTGGGGAACAACACAGCTTGGATAGCCGGGATGAATGGGATGGTGTCGTCTCACCCAGCAGCGTCCGACCCTAGAGTTAGCTCTTCTCGGCGGAAGTTCGTGGGTGGGCCCTGGGAATCCTGTTCAGACGCATTGCCACGGGCAACGACAGAGAACAGACTCACGATGCAAAGATTGTGGGTATCAGTTGAAGTGCGAGAGCCACGAGCACCATTGAATCTGCTCTTCAACCATCGACTGCCACGTTGTGCCGTGGTTTTGACCTTTACGATGGCTGCCATAGGAAGCTGTCCACGCTGATCCATGATTCAAATTGCAGATGGCAATGACGATTGATCGATGACCGAGACAACGCGTGATGTATGCCGGGAGGGATGAGATATGAAATGATCGTTGTGCTCTCACTCAATCGAATGGACCGTGGCGAGTCTTCCTACAAGAGATTTTGGTAAAATGGGACTCAAATCAGAAGACTGGAATAATGCACGCTTGCTTGCTTTTTGGCTAAATGCTCAAACGAGAAGACCGACAGCAGAAAACGCTACAACAGCAGAAGAATAGAAGTAGGAGAGACACTCTCTGTTGCCCGGGGGGCGTTTAGGAAGCGTTGCAATTTGGAACTGAAGAAAGGGAAGTTGGACAGGATACGACGGAGATTATAGAATTTGAAACAGCATTCACAGCCAGCTGTATCAGGGAAACAAGTCTCCGAGCTTCCCACGTGGCCGTCCGTTGCTCAATTTCCGCAGATCAAATTACGCGTGCAACGCTCTTTTTCTTATGTGCTTCACCAGCTTCCCGCCCTCACACCATACCAGCCCTCGAGCAAGGGATGCCAAGACCACCCCGTATATGCCCCGGAAGGACAGCGACAACTCTTCTTCTTCATCAACAACCATCATCGTCATCGTCAAAGGCCGTCCCTGTGTACCACAAATCTCCTCCATCCGCGTTGTTAGTTACACGAAACTCAAAACCCGACTTGCTCGAACCGCGTACCTGGGTCACGTCACCTTTTTTTCTTTCGCGTCTGACACCTCCTCCTTGAATTGGAATGTGGCCAGTATCACCCCGCCTCCTCATCACATTCCCCTCCACTCAACGGGTTCGTCATTTCATCATTTTTCAGGGCCGCAAGGGGAGCTCGAGCCCCAATTTTTTAAAACCTGGCCAGATGTGGTTTCAGGATAGATGAGAAAAAAAGTTTATGAACCCTATTCTTCCTCGTCTTAGCTTCTTCCCCCCCCCTCCAGATCGGTGAGGTCAGGGCGGATAGGATGGAAAAGTAGTAGGAGACCAGGCGGGGATGGGCAATCCTTCTCACCTTCTTCACCCAACTCATCCGCGTCGGGTCGGGATTTGCAACACAGGAGAAGAGAGGAATTTGATGAGGAAGGGCTAGGCGTGGTCAAATCAGCACCGGAAATAAACCCCATGACACAATTGTACAGAATGTACATATGTACAATCCAGGTAGAATTTATTTGATGTGAATCACTGAGGTCGAGATATCTACCACGGCAGGCCCCAGGGGTGAGAGGCGAAGCGGCGATTTATGTGTCGTGTATATATGCATTCAAGTATTTTTATTTATTTCATTAGGTTCCCAAAACTTCCAACCTCAAATCAGAAAATCTTTTCTTCACTCGCTTCCTTCTTTCTATGCGAATCTGCTCAGGCTCAGGCTTTCGCTCCCAGTTTCGCCTCGATGCGAGATGTGTCGCTTGTCACTTCTCAGTTACTTATTTTGGGAGGTATTATTAAGCTATGCTATCAGAAGATGGAGAAAACAACGACGAGGTCCGGTCTGGCGATGGGTTTGGTGTTGTTCACCGGGGTGGGGGGTTTTCTAATAATGGGGGAAGGGGAAAATGAGATATGCTGCGATAGCTTCACTATTTTTGATGAGACGACGACCTCTCTACCAGAAAGGCAGTATATATGTTTCGCTGATAGCCCTATTGAGGCGCCGATTTGTTTCTATTTGGCCAACTTTTTTGGCTCGCTCGGTGTGCATCAGTGTCGTAAGATATAATCGGCAACGGACCTTGCTGAAACAGAATCCATGGATTGTACATCCTCTCCCTTTACGCCCACTGTTCAGTCTGCTGCTACCAGGAGCTGTGGGTGACGACCTCCTTTGCACCGTTATCCCTGACTTATGCCGCGTAATAAGCCGATCCGGAGATCATTTCATACCCTCATAAAATCCAAAGCCTGTCCCCATCATCCCCCCACTTTGTTGCAGCCGCACTCTTCCCCTTCGTCACCTCCCTGGATAATCCTTTAAGTGAAAGCTCTTAAGCTTGACAAACTGCTCAAAGCCAAACCGACTCAACGTGACCCCTTTGCCGCTATCCTTCCAACCCGTCCACGCCAGATCGGGACTCGGAAAATCCGATCTATTGACAAACACCGTGCCGGCCTCCACTTTTCCCGCCAACTCCTCTCCTACACCTACATCTTTGGTCCATATCGACGCGGTCAGTCCGAACTGAGAATCATTCATGTATTTGACGGCGGCAGTGTCGGAGGGGACGGACATGATGGGGATGACGGGGCCAAAAGTCTCATCCTGCATGATGGACATTGAGTGGTTGACGTGAGTGAGGAGGGTGGGTTTGATGAAGTTTCCTTGTTGGGGTAGGTTCTCGAATGAGGAGTTTGGGGGGGTTTCGTCTTTGGCACCCGCTTTTAGGGCTTCATCGATCTGGGAGCGGATTGTTTCTTTTGCACGAGTTGAGATGACCGGGCCGATTTGGGTGGATTTGTCCATGGGATCGCCGACTTTGTATTTGGAGAGAGTGGCTTTGCAGGCGTTAATAAAGGGTTCATAGATGTCGTTATGGACGTAGACTCGCTCAATGGCGCAACAGGATTGACCCGAGTTGAAGATTGCGCCATCAATTATTTCTGAGGCCGCCCAATGGGGTTCGACATCTGGTCGGACGTATGCCGGGTCTTTGCCGCCAAGTTCGAGACCGACATTGACGATTCGGTCCGCCGCTGCTTTTTGGACAGCGAGGCCACCTGCAACCGAGCCTGTGAAGCAGATGTGATTGATTTGTGGGGAGCGGACTATCAATTCAACATGAGATGGAGAACCGCAATGAAAGTACTGCAGTACGTTCTTGGGGAGACCGGCTTCGGTGAAGATTTCTGACATGTGTTCAACGATAGTAGGGGTTTGTGGTGAAGGTTTGAGAATTACAGTATTGCCAGCAAGAAGGGCGGGAAGAAGGGAGTTGATAAGAATAAGATAGGGATACTAAAGACGTGGTCAGCATGGACATGGACAGAAAGAAGAAGCCAAGGGCAACTGACGTTCCACGCAAAGATAATCAGCACGACACCGACTGGTTCTCTTCTGATGAACCTCCTGAACCCTTTTTCCGGATCTCCCGGTACATCCTCTGACAATACCTCCCCGGCTATTCTGTTCAAGTACTGGCCTCGCTTGACGGTTGTATCAATCTCAATCCCTGTGTACGCTATTGGCCTGCCCATTTGCTCCGTCAATTCCTTAGCCAATACATCTTTCCTTCGTGATAATAGATCTAATGCTTTGGCCACCACTTCTTGCCGGCTTCCAAGGGTAGGATGGGATTTGCGATACGACGCAAATGCTTCCTGACCGATAGCTGGAAGACGTTCAATCTCCTGTGGAGGGAGAGCTTGACGGGTGATAACAGCAGAGTTGGTGGTAGGAGATATCGTAGACAGCGTTTCGAGTGACATTGTGGCCGCAGTCCAGTCTTAAGGTAGAGAAGAATTTGACGACGCAGAGGTTCCTGCTATTGTACTTGAGCAGGCATTCGTGTATTTCCCAGTCATACGAACAATGCGTAGGTAGAGGCTAAGGTCATGCAGCATTCGTACCGACAGATCCACTCATCTATCGTATGGAAGGAAGATGTTTCCCGAAGGTAGGAGACCAATAGAGCCTTCTTATTTACTGCGGGACGCCAGGTCAAGTACGCTGGTCATTACTTACTTGAGAAGCCAATGGTAGCCGAGTGATGTTTGATATTTAATCTGGACTTCAGGATAGTCAAGGTCAGGGTGATGATATTGGTAAGTAAGCAAAGTCAAATATCAAATATCAAAACGAGCAGATCTATGCCAGCTAACTATACTGTAAAATGTCACAACAACTTCATATAATAAGTAATAATCTTCTGAAGGGGCTCTCACAGGATATCCTTTTGGGACACGCTTCTGGAGCATCATCTTCTTGAGATATCCTCTTACAGCACCCTCCTAAGACACTCTTGGGACATCTTTCTAGGGGTCCCCTCGCCTTTTACAACGTTCTCCAAGGACACCCTCTCTTAGACATCTTCTAAAGTGTCCTCTTAGGTTAGAATAGCCTCTTATTACCACCCTTATGCCAACATCATCCCAGAAGAAGGTTTCTTAACTCGATGTTCGATTGGTGGCATCCAGTTCAGCTGACTCATGCTTCAGAAGGCACTTTATCTCACCGCTAGCATCATGGATAACCATCTTTCGCCCATGACCACCCTCAAGTTCCTCAAGGCCGAATGACTTGCCTGGCAGCCTAATGTTTCCATGTCATTCTTGGTTTATGAGTAGCTTCAGCTTAAACCTTGAGGATCTTTGATCTTCAGGGTCTAACACTTGCAGAACACCACAATGCAGTAGACGACCATCTTTTGGGAAGAGATGTGGGCCTCCAAAACCGCGAATGGCCACTGTTGTTCAGTAGTGCATACTACGTAGGATATATGCGTACCCCTCATGGTGAGGGGGCTCTCTGTCCCATCCCCGCACTCACCACATTTGCAAACCGAGCACTCGCTGGCAAATATACGTAGTACGAGGTCGTCAAGGGTTCGGAAGAGCTTTCCAATTGCCTCACATGTTCGCAAGTGCAACAACCGGGTCACCAAGTCTGTCGTTTGGTTCAACAAAGTAAGCGGTATTTCGATTCCTTTGGACCAACATTCGTATCAGCCAGAGAGTTCCCTCCACAACTTTCTCTGCGGCTGCGTAGCGACCTTTGCATGAAGATGAAAGCTGTACGGTTCCACGGACAGAAAGATATCAGGCTAGAAGAGGTGGAAGAGCCAGAATGTGGACGAGGACAGATCAAGGTCTGTAGAACTTTCATGGTTCTGTGCATAGCTGCCGCTTAGAAAATATCGAGGCAAATTGTTATTAATGCCACTAGCCCATCAATCTTAACAGTGATTCTTTATAGATCAAGCCCGCATTTTGCGGCATCTGCGGCACAGATCTCCATGAGTACCTTGGCGGAGCAAACCTGATCCCCAAAGACACACCGCATCCTATCACCAACGAGACCCTGCCGCTTGCTCTCGGCCACGAATTCTCCGGCATAGTCGAAGAGGTTGGGGACGAAGTGCAGGGTTTCAAAGCTGGTGACCGAGTCTGTGTTCAACCCACAATCTATGATGGTGAATGCCTCTCTTGCAGACGCGGTCTAGTCAACTGCTGTGACAAGAATGGTTTCGTTGGTCTTAGCGGATGGGGTGGTGGGATGAGCGAGCATATTGTGCTGCCTCAAGATTCAGTCAAGAAGTTGCCGGATAATATTAGCCTGGAAGTTGGAGCTTTAGTGGAACCTTTAGCTGTGGCATGGCATGCCCTATCTATCTCGCCATATAAGCCAGGCGATCGGGTGCTTGTCCTTGGTGGAGGTCCGATAGGTCTCGCTGTTGTCCAAGTGCTGAAAGCACGAGGATGTGATAGTATCATTTTATCGGAAATATCCCCTCGACGAAGGCAATATGCCAAAGAATTTGGCGCTCACCATGTGATCGATCCAACCAAAGACGACGTTGTGGCCGAGGTCACCAAGTTGACCCACGGTGAAGGGGTAGAAATCGCATTTGATGCGGCTGGTGTTCAGGTTGGCGTTGACAGTGCGATGCTTGTAATCAAAGCACGTGGAACGCTGGTCAACATCGCGGTATGGGAGAAGAGAGCAACACTGAACATTAATCAGCTTGTCTTCCGAGAAAGGGCATATATTGGGACTGCATGTTATGCACTAGGTGATTTTGAGCTGGTCATTGATGCAATCAGCACAGGTAAGTGATTTGCATAGAATATGGAATGGCCGCTGACAAGGATAGGAAAATTGACTCCTGAAGCGATGATTACAAGGAAGATCAAGTTGGATGAAGTTGAAGAGAAGGGTTTCAATGCCCTCATCAATGACAAGGATAATCATGTCAAAATACTGGTTGATATTGGAGCCTCTACCTCACAATAGAGTGCTCCACCAGGGACTCAAGGCTCTCTGGGAGGGGGGATATTGACCAAAAGGAAGATGACTGGCTCGGGAACGAATAGCGGTATGCAAGTCTTGCCAGCTCTGATGGTTCGATGGGAAATAGCAGATCAAACAAGGAAATAGAAGAAAATGATCTCGATCGAGTTTTGATGCCAAGGTCCACGCAGAGATTCTACTACTAACTAGTACTAGTACTAGTAACTTAAGTTCACTGTGCGTCATAGCACGGCCCGAGCTCTTTCTCAGCCACAACCAAGACACGTTTAATTGGAATCATCCAAGCTCCAAGGCCTTGGTACCCCCCAAGATTTGGGCTATTCCAAGGCACGGCGCAGGCCATGGCACCTAAGTTTTCTTGGTTGTGCTACTACTGCTGCCCCCACAATTTAGGGTTGAAGTGCTGATGTACAAGCCACACCATCAACGTCAACGTCACCGGATCCGACTTCCACCACCTGATTCTGGTTTTTGGATAACTACAAGTTACACTGATTCCTCACTTCCTGTGCTAGCCATCGGCATTCATCTCAGAAATACACTCTACGCTCGCGACGAGATCGACTGTCTTCATCTTGCACCTCGCTCCGTCCTAGTGATCATTCTTCAAGATGGCCATCGGGGGCGCCTTGCTGCGCATCTCGCAGACACTTATCCGCGCACTGCAACTATGTTGTGCTATCGTCGCCTGTGGTGTCTTCGCATACTTCCTCGCAATCCTCGCCCAACGCGATCTTCCTGTCGCTACCTATGTCCGAGCTGTTACTGGCATGTCTGGAGCTGCCATCATCTACACCGCATTCGCTGTTCTCTTGACACTCTGCTTCGCTGGAGTGGCATTCCTTGGCTATCTCGCCATCTTCCTTGACATCTGCTTTATTGGCTGTTTTGCCGCCATCGCATATTTCAGCAGAGGAGGAGCGAGAGGCTGTTCCGCTAATGTCGACACGCCCTTGGGCAATGGCCCCTCGGATTCCGGAGCTTCACCCAGACTCGGCACTGCATGCAGACTCAACACTGCAGTTTTCGCCGTCTCGATCTTTGCTATGTGAGTAAAAATTCGATAGATCTAAGATTTACAACATCACTGATCAACATTTGCAGACTCCTCTTCATCCTGTCTGCCATCCTACAGTTCCTGATGATCCGCAACCACAAGAAAGAAAAGCGCTACGGCCCTTCCCCATCCAACAACTACACCTCTGGCCCCGGCAAGACGCCATTCTGGAAGCGTAACCGCAACAAGCGTGCTACACGAGATGCTGAGTTGGCAACTGCTCCAGGCACAACCGGTTACGGCAGACCAAGCCACGAGACAGGTTTCACCGATACCACCATGGTCGGTGGTGTTCCAGAGCCCAAGTATGGTCAGCCTGGCTATGGACAACCGCATGGACAGACGGCACACGCAGCATCGACCAACTATTATCAGGGTCAGAGCAACGCTGCGACCAATTACTAGGGTTTAGCGGGTGGATTCTGACAACTCGCTTGCAAGAGGCGGCGCTGGGTGATGCAGATAGCATAGTTGATCAAGCTTAGCTAGGGCTGATGGCGATCTCCCTCGAAATTGCATTTACGGGAAACATGAAAATTGGGACTCCATTCAATATGGTGCTTTCTCGGTGTACATTATGGGCTCACATGGACGCATATCAAACAAGTTGCTATCACCGTTACTGTCACTCTTCTATTCCATGCCCATTATGAAAGAACTTTGCATGATTAACGTACCTCATCGACTGTGACACCTAGCGCCGGGATTCCAGCCTGTAGTGCACATTGGTTCTCAGCAATCATCAATTGGTGGTGGGTTGGTTGCCCGCTCGAGTCTCCCAGGCCTTTCCTTCCTAGGAACCCGTACCATCCACCCATCACTCACAATGAAGACTTTCATTTAAAAAGCTCCTTCAAAGCAAAGCGGCTGTTCATTGAACCGATAAATTCCTGACCTCCAAACCCATCATCCCATCACCATCATCAGTATCACACTGTATTCAGTACTCACTACTCATCCCTTCTTCCTCCCCTTCCCCTTCCCCTTCTCCTTTCCCTTGCCCTCCCCC
>NW_006916644.1:160122-160322 GCF_000464535.1 Endocarpon pusillum Z07020
GACGTGTGCTCTTCCGATCTGCGGCCGATGTGGAGCCAGAGGGCAGATTTGAGGCGCTGGCAGGGCAGGGGGTTGTTAGTTGAGGTGGAGGTGGAGGTGGGAGTAAGCAGTGACGCGGGGAAGTGCGAGACGTGAAGGGTTTAGAGTGAGTGAGGTGCCTTTATATAGTGTATTGCAGAGGGGTAAGGGAGGTTCTTCTG
>NW_006916644.1:160390-160633 GCF_000464535.1 Endocarpon pusillum Z07020
GAGCCGGTAGGACGAACCGGATAATCGAAAACGTGACTTGGATATCTTCTTGAAAGCAGATCTCTCGCAGACCCACCCATCTCCTTCACGTAGGAAGTAGTACAAGGCAAAGCAAGGAAGATGGGAAACAAGAAACAAGAAACAAAAGACCAGCTCACCTCCTCCAGCTTCCTCGCATCCACGTCTCCGTCTCCATCTCCCCCTCCCCCTCCCCCTCGCAGTTCAGCCATTCCTCCCCTCCGC